>NW_027496422.1:0-30000 GCF_021521415.1 Bidens hawaiensis | reverse complement strand
TAGCTTGTTTAGATCAGACAAAACAATTATTGTCAACATTTTCTTCCTTAAACTTATTAGCCGACTTTTTTTCTTCATTCCTTGTCCCGAGAAACCACTTTCAAAGTCATCTGGATCACCCACAAAAGTTTACATGTGTCGCATCAAAACGACTCCACATTCAGTTGTATCTTTTGTAGTTGCCCAATTTACCTGTATTCTTTCAACACGAGTTTCTTTTATTTCCTCGGTTTTCGGATGATTCCATGACGAGCAATAACCTACAAACATGTATTTCCACACAACTCATAAAAAGAAATAACATGTGTGTTAGTTTTAATCACGAATATGATTGATTGACTTAAACAATTAACTCACTTGTAACACAATTCTTACCAGCTTGTATGCGAAAGCTTTTAACTCAAATATCTTATTGTCTCTTAAAGTAGCCAACGGAAACAAATTTGGGAAGTGGTCGATTGCATTTATTGATGGTTTTTTAAGATTGAACACCACAACACAATACTCATTATGTTCCATAACTGGGAAGTAGACCAAATCGATTGACTTGAAACTACATACAATCAGTTCTGACCTCATTGAAGTGTAAATGTTTTGTGCCAACTTTGCTTCTCTTATTTTAGGATCGGATTCTACAGAACTTAGCATCCAATCTTCCTGTTCTAAATAAATAAATTATCTTTACATTATGAATTCAAGCCACTTTTTTAAAATATTAAAAACTTGCCACCGCGTTGGTGTTTAAGAAATATCTTCTTGAAGAAATTTATTGTACAAATGTTATGTCTTGATTCAGCAACGCCGACCACAAATCCACGACTTTCTTGTTTACCCTCTCTTCAAATTTTAAAGATCTAAACTCTCCCTTTAGGCCGTTAACCCATGATTCGATTTGAAGACTACCTTCAGTTTTCCAAGTTTTTAGCAGTTATATTTTTCTACTATCAGTTTTTTAATGTTTTTTTGTGGTTTTTGGTTTTTGATATGAACTTACATTGATGGTACACCATTTAGTTTATGTCCCCACTTTCTGAAATAAAATAATTTGACAGTTAGTCATACTTATTAAAAAAACATATGTTTCATGTGTTTTTTTTTTACTTAACCATACTTTTCTTTAATCTTTCCGTTTCCAGTCATCAAATAAACCCATATTCTTTCTTCCATACTTGTTATTTTCCTATCGACATCTACAACTCCTTTCATAAATGTTAACTTTCGAATATTTTCTGCGATCACCCCTGAATTTGGTTTCAGCCTTCTTGATTCCATCTTAGAAATCACTCCACTCATATCTCCTCCTACCTAATACTGTTCACCTAAAATTTAATAATGTAGCAGATTTTGTAACATACGTTTTCACAAGTTTAGTAACATATGTATTGTTAACATATCTTTTCTAATAATGTACTTTTTCCCACTACCTTTGACAAATAATAGATACATTAAATTAAACAACCACTTTGTTACCTTTGTAACATATGTTTTCACAAGCTTTTTAACATATGTATTAGGGGTGTGCAAATATTGGGTCAGCCCGAGAAAAACCGAAACCCGACCCGTAAAAAACCCGAAACTGGACCAAACCCGTATGTGTCGGTCAGAACTCGGTTCCTATTTCAGCTGATTTTCGGTTTCGGGTTCGTTCTCGGTCTTGGACTGAAATGAACCGAAGCGGACCGACCCGACCCGAAATAGTCAAAGTATAGCAGCAAGATTTTCTATGTAGTGAAGAGTATTATAATCCATTCTTCTCATCACCAGAATAGATTAAAAACAAGGTAAAGAAATTGTGAAACAAACAAATCAAGTAACCAGTAGAGCAAACAAACACACACTGGTATGTGTTCTTGAGAGATGAGAGAAAGAAAAAGAAAAGGAGAGATAGATAGAGAGAGAGTGCATGTAAAATATACCCAAAGTGAGAGAGAGTTGATACATTTTAATTAAATATTGAGTTAATGTTTTTTTAATTAAAAGTACATTAATGTATTTGCAGTGTAGTGTATATGTAGTTATGTACGATATATTTTGCAGCTACTGTAGCAGCTCGTCACCCAACGTAAAGACTGTAAAGTCAACATCACTGCTTTGTATATTTGTTATATTCAATAATTAACACCACCACCACCATGAAGACAACCTGCATGAAGCCACCGAGTAAATTTCTTGAAATCTCATGAACGACGGTGAACGAAAGCAGATGGGGTACAGAATGCATGGTCGGTATCGGTCTTATCATGATAACCGAGCACCGAAACCGACACCGTTCAATACCCGAAACGAACTAACCGGTTCAGTCGTCGGTTCTTGATTTTACATCTATCTCGGTTTTGGGTCGGGTCGGTTTTAATCCGGTTCGGGTCGGTTTGCTTCTGTTGCACAGCCCTAATATGTATCGTTAACATATATTTTCTAACAAAGTAGTTGTATAATTTTTTTCCGGTACCTTTGACAAATAATAGGTATGAAAGGTACTCCCTATAAGTTTAGTAACCTATGTTTTGTTAACATATTTTCTAACAAAGTTTTGTATAAGTTTTGTCCCACTACCTTTATTTTCACCACATATGCATGTATCATGCCCAACATTTTCAACATCACTATTCTCCTTTGTCACCCTTGGTGTAGCTACAAGACAAGCACGTGCTCACAGTTTTCATGAATAGTTTTTATAACAAAAAACACAGCCATGTTATTTTTTTTACCTATCTACTTAGCCCTAAACTAAAAGATGGTTCATCCAATCCCCGCTCAAACCCCCCTTAATATTCAATTTAAAAAATATATATTATAAAAACAAAGACATACCAAACCAATTTAACATATTGAATCATAAATACATTTTACTTACTCATTATGTTTGCATTGATAATGTTTTCCTGTCTTGGAATTACGCCGTACCATTTATGATATCGGTGCAATTCATATAATCACTATTCATTTCTTTCTCTCCAGATTTATGATTTTCACTATCATTGCAATTCGTATCACCACCCTGCCTGTTTCTCTTCTCACATCCTTTACTATCTATATCACCTACATCATTCAGAACATATGTCAATTTTTGCTATTATATGTATTTCTTAAACCTAAAGATTTACAATATTATAAAAAAATTTAATTTTTACCGATCGTTTTAGTGTGACCATCATCAACTACTTTGTCACGACTATTCTCCTCTTCATCATTTTTTGTTTGTTCAATGATACAGTCTCTTCCACTTCATTTACCTCAACTTCTTTGTCTTCATTTTAATTATCATGGGTTTCTCCATGACTCCCGTCATCAATCCCCATAACACATCTTCCATTTTTTTCACCTTGTTCTACGTCATATGCTACACAAATAACTCAATCAATTTTGACACAAATTACATAGTTTAATTTTAATCAGATACCTCCATTTATCACTTTGTCTCCATCATCATCTAAATCAGCTGCATCTTCAACTGTTAGATTCTCCTTTTCTCCAACATCAACATCTTCTCCTCAATTTCTTCAACACATTCCTCTTTTCCAACATCTACATTCAAATTGTATTATAAACTACATTTAACAACATCGTACTTCGCATATTTAATGAGATTCACAGTTTAATGTCCCCAACACCTCCTTTATCAAATCACTAGTTTCATCTCTTAGTGCGGATGGCATTCTCATCAGTCTTTTATAATTGCTAACAAGCACCTTCAGCTTTTTTGTTTCCTTGTTCTTTTTCGTCAGCTTTGTTAACAGTGAATCCAAATTTTTAACACTCTCAAACTCCTCAAGAAATCATTTGGTTTCATTCATCTTAGCCTGCATGAACAAATCAATGACACCTAACATATGTTTTTATATTAAGATATATCATATGTTTTATTTGTTATATCTTACCAGAAGGCTTCTTCTGGATCACCTTTCTCTTCCTTTATCCATTTCCTCAGCTTCTTTTGTGTCTATATTCCAAAACCTCCTTCTATCCTTTCCTTTTTATCTTTTTCCGTGAGCGTCTCTTTATTCCAAGATGAAATTGGGTTAACCTTATCATCTAAACTTACTTCTTTCAAATCCGTACTCTCCACATATATCAGCTATCATAAAAGAGACACAAATATTACTTTGTCACGCCCTGGCTTAGGGCCTAAGCGTATGATCAATAGTTGGTACTTGTTTATAAATACATCAGAGTTGCGGTTTATTTTAGCTGAAGACTTTGGTTATAATAAAATATTAATTTATTTGAAAACTTCTCGGATAATAAATACTCGAGTGTTTGATTCATAAATCATGTTTATAATAGTTTAATAATTTAAAATTGAGTCATCTCTACCTTGCGAGTGTCCATCTTCATGAGTGACTATAATTCCTTGCTACCTGTGCTAATTTGTTTCCCTGAAATGTAGGGAAAATACGTCAGCGATGTGCTGGTGAATCGTTACTCTAAAAATATTTAAATTATAGTTACATTACAATTATAGTTTTCTTGTAAAAGCTCAGCAGAAGGTATTTCATTCTTGGGATTTGTACCACTTCCCTACACACACAAAGGTGTTCCCGAGCCACGTAGCCCTTAATGGAGAACTAGTTATGAACGTTAGCCCGTGGCCATGTAACCTTTGACTGTTTAGGCTGAACAGTTATGTTTGGATCCAGACACATGTGTAATCGGTCTGAGTTGCTTTTATTTCTATTTTGTATTATAACATTTTAGAGATCACGTAATCTCATGTAAACGTTGACTGACTCTTTAAACAACTCGTTCATCTTATAGAGTATAAATCTGTTTAACTGTTTGTAAAGGTATAACGTATTCACCTGTGATTGTCTATTTTGAATGATGTGGTGATCTCATTTGAAAACCTCTGTGAATGATTGATTGATTGATGGTTAACCTATAATAAAATAGGTTTATATAAATATCCGGCTACAGACCTTTAGTCTGGTTTTGATAGCTTTAAACCTTGATTGATCATTTGTTTTAATAAAATATTTAGACATGTAGTCTTTCTGTTTATTTACCAATCATAAGCTAAGTTTATTCTTTATGAAGAAACGTTTATAATCGGTTTCTTCAAGAATAAACGTTCATTGACTGCTACATTTGTATGTAAAATCTTATGTTTCTTAATCATGAAAAAACAATGTTTTAACTATATTCCTTGTATATATTACGTTTCTTAATCATGAACAAACTGTATATCCTCATGAATGTAAAATTGATGTTTCTTAATTGTATAGAAACATTAATATAATCTTATGTTTGTTTAAAGCTTATGTAAACATAAATATGATCAAGGTTTTGAACTATACCCCTGATCATGGTCTAAGCCATGCAATATAATAATAAAATAATGACTTAGGCAGAATCATACCTTATACGGATATTCGGAGTTCGATTCCTAAAACTGATCGAGCAGCACTTCTACTCTCTAATGCTTACTAGAGCTTACACTGTCGAAACCTCAGATCTTGGCACACACTACGATAATCGGCACACAAATGAGACTAAGTGTGTGTAAATGAGTGTGTTTTATTGTGTGAAAAATGAGATGCCATGAACCCCTATTTATAGGCAGATTTTGCAACCCATCGTGATACGCGATGAGTCTTGGTAATCTCGTCGCGTATCGCGGCGCCGTATATATTCCGCCTCCATGCCACGTGCTGACACGTGGTTTGCTGAGTCATCAAGGTCTATTGCGTATCGCGATGACCTTTGTTCTGGGCTCATCGCGTAGCGCGATGAGTTCCTGAATTCGAATTTTCACTTTTGATCCCTTGTCTTATGTAACTTGTCACATGTTGGTCTTACTTTCATTTTCCAAAAACAATAAGGCGGCTCTCGACAATGCGAGCGAAGTGCAAAGTGCACCATCAAAGCGTCACATTGCGCCCATCGCCCTTCGCACGTGCGCGTCAGGTGCTTCGCACCCTCCGCTAGGACCACTGGGTGCATGCTAGGCATAAAAGAATATTAATATGAAAAATCTCTTCTTTATAAAGAGCTTCTAAATATTTCTTATTTTCCATGTGAGATGGGTTTTTATCTTCCTTATTTATACCCATGTGGAATGCTTCCACTTTCGTTCATCTTTCCATGTGGGATGAATTTTCTTTTTCCATATCCTTAACATGGGTTGAACTTATTTATGAAATATTTTTATTTCCTTATAAAATAATTGTTATTTCCTTATTTTCTTTATTTAAATTTTCCATTACTTATTTTTAAGAATAATTTTGATCCTTAACTTTAATAAGTTGTCAAATTTGGATCGAAATTTTGGAGATGTTACATCTACAATAACAGTTTGTCTTTCTATCTGACCATTTTAGATATAATGGAAAAGTTACCATTAAAGGTGTTAAAGGTCCACGTAAATACTTGTTGACGTTACATCTTTCCATCCAATCTTGCATGTTTTCAAGCAATCCATTATGTAAGAACCCTAATATGTTTTTCTGAAAATTGTTTTTCGGTTTATGTAGTGCAAGATGTCTTCTCTACATCTCCCTTGAGTTTTCCAATCCGCCATTATGCACAAAAACAACATTAGAAAGTCCAGTCGGAACACAAACGTTTCTTTGTCTTCAACATATTTTATTTCGACAACTATTTCTCTTGGTGCAACATGTTGGCCTGGGTATCTCTCTCCACTTTTAGACACTCTTGTGGCAGTTTGGATAGTCTCTCCACTTTTAGACACTCTTGTGGCAGTTTGGATAGTATGTTTGTGTTTCTATTTTATTCCCTTCACAAGGTATTCGAAACAATCGCCTAATTAACTTTTATCCACCTTAAGACTACTGATTTGCACCTCTATAGTCATTTTTTTAAGATTTGAAGTTATCAACAACAAAATGTGATAACTTAGCTGGTATCCCGTTGACATTAAATCTCAACATTCTTTCAAACCCATACTCTTCAAAGCCTTTTTTTTATTATGTCTTAAGTCCCTTATACATGTCCACAAATGCGATGGAGAGGACCTTGTCCTTATACCATGCCACTTCACTTTTTCTGGTTATTTAGATTCTTCTGCTTTGCCTTTCATCTTTACAACTCTTTTTGGTTTCTCCATAAACCTTTTCCTTGCCAAATAAACCTTTACGTCTGTTACATTAGAATAAGGTAATTAACTTAAATAGCATAATTACTTGAAACTTGATATTATTAAACAAACTAATTTACAAATTCTATTTATTATACATACCTTTCTTGGTAACCCCTGTATCCTCCCACTCAGAATTTGTGTCCTCGAAAACGTATAAGCAATAGTATTTAATCTTATTAACTCTGTGAACATATGTTTTTTTAGTGATCGTAAAAACTTACCTATTTGTTTCTTTAGCTCCCTCTTGGCTAATCTGGCTGTCACTCTCAACATCTTCAGAATCTAGTTTTTAAAATTTCATGAAATCATTATAAAAGTAATTAGATTCAATGTTTAAGTAACAACAACTAAAGATTATATTACCTGAAAAATTATTTGCTTTCTCTTTATCTTCTCGACCTTTTTCCTTTTCATTTTTTCACAACACATTTCCCGCAATTCTGGATTTTCTTTGTTTTCCTTTTGATGGCGACATTTCCGTTACCTCAAATCACTCTCATCACCATTTGTTTATTCATTTTTCATCAAAATTTTAAACCATTAACAAATGTTTTCTCATATTTAACCATAATTTAAATTTTTTTAGTTTTTTACATGTTAAGATATCCCCCCCCCCCCTTTTTGTCTTCTCGATCTTTACTCTTTTCATTTTTTTCGATTTCGAGGTACCCCCTCGGATGTTTCTTAATTTCCTTTTGGTTGGTGTCATTATTTCATACAACTTTTTGTCGTTGTCTTCTGAATCTATTTTTCAAACAATTCAACATCTTTTCACGCCATATTATTATGCTCTTAACATATGTTTTTACTATTAAGCACAACTCATTTCGTATTACCTGAGTATGGCGTTTGCGGCTCTTATCTTGTTTACTACCTTTTTTTTTCCGTTGATTCCACAAAAATTGGATTTCAATGGTGTTTCTAAATCCCTTTTTACTTGAACCTGTTTTTATTCACAAGTTAAGCTCATTTGCATATTCAAAATAAAAATTCAATAAATCAATTTTTTTTATTCCTGGATAATCTGACTTACTCTTATGTTTTTTATTGGAAGTGCGAGGTTTTTTCTTCACAGTGGTATCCCATTAAATTGGATCTTCCGGTGACTTCCTAATTCTCCTTTTGCTTCTTCTGTCAATCACAAAATACTTTTTTGTGAGACCTCGTCCTACTCTTCTTCATCTTTTAAGACTTATAAATTTGTAAAACAAGTTTCTATCAATGTGGAATACATGGAACATAGAAAGAAATATTATGACTAAAGAATAAAACATAAGTTTTCAGTAAGTCTAATAACATTAGGACAATCTCTATAAACTAACAATATAAATAGAAAAACTAAAATAGACATATGTTTTTGCTAATTTTTGTTAAACACCCACCTATTAAGATCAAAGAATAAACCCGGCACTTCTAATAATACAAAGACCTATTAAGATCGAAACCAAAGTTTAAGATCAAAGAATAAAGTCTATTAACATCAATAGAAAGAGATATTAAGATCAACACAATAAAAAAAAATAACTTTTCAATAAGTCTGTTGATAATAATCAGAATAAAATAGAGTATTCAAAATCAATAGATATAGATAAAATATAACTTTTCAAAATCCTAAACGCCATCAAAACCTTAAACTCCCAAACGCCATTAAAAACAATTAACTAAGCCTGAGATTATTAAATACCCTGTAATTAGTTGATCTTGTATAGTAAAAACATCTGATAAGTTAACAAAAATTTCAAAAACCCTAAATTTTTCCGTAACATACAGTACAACCCTAGTTTTTGAAAACTATAATCGTATGCTTACACTATAATAGTATGATTTTGGACTTTTAAACCCTAAACCCCAATATCAACAAACGATTATAGTGAAAACAAACGATTATACTATAAACATACCAAAATCAACAAACAGTTATAGTGTAAACATACTGGATAATCAGCTTCTTGAAGTTGAATGTCTCTATTTCGAAAAGAAAATGAATAGCTTTGTTTATTTTGAATTCGTTTGGTTTTTTGAAAATAAGAGGAACCTAGAATAGTGTAATAAAACAACGGTTTTGCCTGTATGAATTGATTAGAGACATTAAGTACCTTTTGTAAATTGACAGTATTACCCTTTTTTACCTTTATCATAATATTTGCAATAACTTAAATTCATTTAATTAGTCTTTCAATCTCAATCACTCATCCATCAATATCAAGGGTTGATGTAGGGTTTCAATGATTTTCGCAACTGGAGTGAGTTTTCAATTTAACTCTTCCTTATATATATATGTAACATTTGCCAAATGTTTTCGTTAATAAATCATGTTTAGCAATAAATTTCGTCATTATGAGAAAAATCTTCTTTATTAGTGATCTATATATTTCAAAGTCAACAAAAAAATGCAAAAATCGCCACGTAACGAATCTGACGTGGAATGACCCCGGGTAACAAGTCAGAAAGTAAATAATTCATAAAAGGGGTTAAATGATCTCGAAAAATTAAAATATATACTAAAGTAGTCGAGATAATATATAAACTTAATTTTAAAAGTTTCGAATCGCGAAAATTAGAAAATAAGTAACCAAAAGCAGTAGAGGACAGTGTAAGAGCATGACATCAAGATTTCAGAAAACTAAGTTATTGGGCAGACATTGACTGTAATCTAGTTTCGCTCAAAGTCTGATAAAAATTATCGAAAACGGACTTCGTTGGACTAGATAAATTACGCTTCACCTTAAACCTTATTACCTAAACTATACAATATATATTAATATTTACCAACCCTTCCCCCCCCCCCCCCCCCCACCCTTAGCCGTCCACTTCCCACTCCCTCTCTCTTGACAACTCACATCCACTCATCCTCCATGCAAACATCAACATCACCATACCTAAACACTAAACATATGTGTAGTGTTTACTAAAATATCACACAACAACAACCTACTACTTACATCACACACTACTCCCTCTTCTCTCTCTCTCTCTATAAATCATTTTCCACCACCACAACTCCACCATCATCTTCAAAATTTATATAATCAAACACACACCCACATGCATACACAATCCATGGAAAATTAATTAATATAGAAGATCAAGTAAACTAGGAAGGAGCTTAGGAAGGAAAAACCACCACATTCTCAACACTTTCATCATCACTCTATCAAAAACCCAAGTAAGTAGAGATTGTAATTAAATTTTTATGATTCCATAAGCTAGATTTGATGTTCTTGGGTTGGGTTTGGGATTGAAGGATTGATTATAATGGGTTTGGGTGTATGTGTATGTGAACCGTGTATATGTATGTGCATGTGTGTGTGCCGTGAATTTGTGTATGTATGTGGGTGAAAGCATTAAACTCACTCATACATGCATACATTCACAATAAAAGTTGATTTTTGATTTACAAAATTGATTAGAAATAATTTTTGGACCCTAAGCAAAATCATGAATAATAAGATGTTTAGAAATTGAGATTAATGAGAGGTTGATGATTTGATGAGATTTTGGTTACTTGGAGAAATGTGAATCATTGGGTGATGATTGATTTAAAGATTTCAAGAACTAGTTTATATTTATAATTTGGAATTTTTGAATTTTATTTAAATATAATGGATGAATTAATGACATTGGTGAAATTAGGATGAGGTGGAATAGGATATATGCTAGATTGAACCATCAAAAATTATGAAATTGAAAGATAAAATTTAGAAAAGTTACTAATTAAGGAAACTTTAATTGTTAACTTGTAAGAATTTTGACAAATGATTATTTATGATATGAAACTTGGATTGGAATGGTTGAAATGGATGATTAATTGATAGGATGCATGTTAGAGATTCATGGAATAATATGTTAAAAGAATAATCAAACTAACTAGTCTTGTGGTCATTTCTAATTTTTGAAACTTTAATATTTATTCAATGTGAAAATTGGAAATTTGATAATATTTTTGAATAATTGACTTAATTGGATGAATAATGAATAGGTTGTATGTTAGAAATTCATATAAAACTTGAATTACAATCAAAACTTAAATACATGAATTGCTTGATAGATGCTTACTAGCAATTGAAACTTTAGAAAAAGAGAATACTAAGAGATTAAAATTTGAATAGAATCATAAGATGAATGAAATCTAGATCAATTTAGTTGAATGATATAAACAAGTTGCTACATAATAATACTTGTAAAGATTGTGATGAAAAAGGTTAATAAGAGTTTAAAATTTCCATAATAAGAAACTTTGTCAAATAAAAACTTAGGAAATTATGAAATGTATTAACTTGATGATTTAAATGACTCATTGATATTAATTTAAATCTGAAAAATTAAGGTGTGTTTTGATAAGTGTTCATATGAAAAACAATAAACTTGATTGTTCATATTATTGATAAACATATATTGTAAAATAAGAACTTAAAATCCGATTTAAATGTACTATATGAAATTATGTAACCAAATATGAAAATTTAGGACAAATTATATTTTATAATGTGTATATTTAATGCATGGGATGTTTGGTTAGAAATGTCTAAGTCTAGTTTAATTGTCGGTAACTTCAACGGTCGAAAAATCGACTTTTTAACGTAAAACCGACACCACGGTTAGGGGCTGTTTTAGAACAGCCCCTAAAGTGGTATAAATCTCATATATAACATAAGTTGATATGTGAGAAAATGACAAAATGACTATGTGACATCTGCCCCGATCCGACCCGACCCAGGTACCCGCTTTCTGATCCGATTCTTTTTATGATTTAAAATTTAATTATTTTCTTTTAAAACTTGACATTTAAAATATATATATTACTAATAATATTTTCCTTCCCGCCTCTTCCTCTCTTTTCCTTCCCGCCGTCCCGTCCCTCTTCTTCTCTCCGCCTTCTTTTCTCTCTTGTCGCCGTCCCGCCCTTAAGTCTTGAACCCCCCCTTTTCTCTTAACTCTTTGCTTGTCCTTTGGTTCTTCCCGCCTAAGGTTGTCTGCGCAGCTCCACGCGCCAGACTCCTTACAAGGAAGCCTGCGTGAAGACCAGTTGTTCCTGCGATACGCGAGGCGAACTGTCCTCGCAGCGCGCTAAGAACGGTAGTTCTTCTCGCGACGCGTTAAGAATTGTAGTTCTTCTCGCAGCGCGCTAAGAACGGTAGTTCTTCCCGCGGCGCGCTAAGAATTGCAGTTCTTCTCGCAGCGCGCTAAGAATGGTAATTCTTCCCGCGACGCGCTAAGGATTTTAGTTCTTCCCGCGGCGCGCTGTGGACTGTTCTCTGTCAGCCTTCGCCCTCGCGCGTGCGCTCGATGCCTTCTCGCGCTAAACCCTTTGAGTTTTCTTCTGTTTAATCTAGCCGTTTGCTTTTGTGATGTCTTATCTCCTGTGTTGTTGACCTGACCTATCTTATGTCTAAAAAGCCACTTTTGGCGCAGCATGCGCACCAACCCCATTGGTTGACAGAAAAAGTGACTGACATTATCTTTTGAGATCTGCTTATCCATGCTTGACTAGTACCTTTATCTGACCGCCCATGCCTGTTTACTGTTACCTGTCAGCTTTTCCTTTGCCCCCTGCAGCTGCCATATCTTTTGATATCTTTTGCTTTTGGAATCTTTTACTTTTTGGAGATCTTTTCCCCTTTTCTAGGGATTGTGTTCCCTAGGGTTTCCCTATAAATAATAATGCTATTTTCTTAACACTACACACACAAACACTTAATTTAACCTCCTCCTTGCTCTCTCTGCCGTCTCCTCCCTCTCTGCCTCCGTCTTCCTCTCTGTTCTGCCCTGCTTTTCCGGTAATATATATTATATAATAATTTACTTATTAATTATGCTAACTTATAATCTAGACTTAAAACCAATCATTAAAACAATAATCTTAATTATAGGTTAACTTGTGCTTGTTTAAAGTTGGTTCTTGCTTTATCTTACACCGCATCGTTTATCAAGTGAGTAATCTCGTACCTAATCCCTTTTTGCTTTTAATGTTTTGGGATGTTCATGTGTTCGTACAAACTTAGAGTCTTAAACTTGTTTATGAACTTTAGTCGCGCAGTATCCCATGTGTTGAGGACGTTTACTTGGCTGTTTATTTGTATGTGTGTATCATTAACCGCTTTGTTCGGCCTATTCCGAAGTTTTCATGGATCCATTAGATGAACACGGGAGACCTATCGTTTACGGTTTTCTTTGTTTACACTTGCACAGATGTTTTCTCGTTTTTGTGCTCAATTGGGAGCACGGATTGAACTATGAACTATGAGCTATGATCTATTTAGGCTTGATCACAATCTGATTGCACCCTTGTTAAACACCAGACATACACGTGTTGCGCGCAGATTTATTGTTATCTATGTATTGTATTAAACTTGATTTCTCACCAACACGCAAGTGTTTGACGTTTATTTTAACACATGTTCAGGTTTGCAGTAGCTGTTTTGGAGCTTGTGGACACATAGGAAGTTTTCTTTATTTTGGACCTAGATTAAAATGTATCAAGACAAGTTATTTGTTCTAACATTTTGCCTTATAATATATTGATTTATGTTATCGTGTGTTTACTTTGCGCGTGCGCGAATGAATGTATTTATTAAATATTGACACCCAATAGTGTCACGAGTAATGAAACAATATGTGGCGCCCCGATGTATAATCCGCCTTTGGTCGGGGTGTTACAGATTGGTATCAGAGCTCGTTGACTTTAGGATAGGTGGTTAGACGTAACGGCCTAGAATACCTAAGAGTCCCTTCTCGCGCATGAGAGAAATCTCATGTTTGCGCGCTTATTGTTAATTACTCGTTATTTATGAATATGCTCGCGCTTGCGCAGTATATGATTTTATGTTTTATTCCGCGATATTTCGATTTTTGATTGAATTTCGATTTTTATTGATTTTACTTACATATTCGTTTGTTGGATTTGAAAATCCGAAAAGTCATGGTGATACATGAATAGTTGATTTTCAATTTCCATTTACGATTATGTTCTAAGGTTGGAGACTTGAAAAGTCATGGTGATACATGAATTATCAACTTCCAATACTCATTTTCTTGTATATTTTATATTGAAGATTGAAAAGTCATGGTGATACATGAATCGTCAATCTCCAATACTCGTTTACTCGTGTATTTTAAATTGGGAATTCGGAAAGTCATGGTGATACATGAATTGTCGATTCTTGATTCGAATTTGTTACCTTTATTAAGTCTGCATTTAGGGTCATTTATTTTACTTTAACTTTTGACAGTAACTAACTCCGCGAAACCAAGCTTTTCGAGGTTATACTTTGCGCTATAACCAAGATATTAACTAAAATTAAAATTTTTATAGAATGCCTCCGCTATCTCGTCGCCATCTCAAGAAGAAAGAAGCCGCGCGCAGACGCTCGCAGCAACGTTCCCAGGAAATGGCCGCCGCAATAGCCCAAGCTTTGAGCCAAAACAATACCAACACCTCTGGTTACAACATTAAATCCTTTAACGCGGGTAACCCTCCAAAGTTCACAGGTCTTGAAGGAGCCACCGTGATGCTCCAGTGGCTTGAGAAAATAGAAAACACTTTCCTCCACACCCAATGCCCCTCAGACAGACGAACCCTATATGCCTCCAGTGTCCTGGAATCTAGAGCGCTTACATGGTGGAATGGAGTATCTCATGCGCGTGGCGCAGAAGCTGCTTCCAGCATGCTCTGGGAGGAATTTAAGGAAATTCTGACGCGAGAATTCTGCCCTCCCAACGAAGTTAAGCGCTTGGAGGAAGAATTCTGGAACTTGAAGCAATGCAGCGGTGAAGCGCGCGAGTACGCGACGCGCTTCCATGAACTAAGCCTGCTTGTCCCTCACCTTGTTACCCCTTCCCGCCGAGCCATAGAGAAATTCCTTGGGGGTCTCCCCATGGAAATTCAAGATTCTGTATGGGCCAGAAACCCAGTAACCCTCTCTGACGCCATCGAGTTGGCCGCTGTGCTCAGCGACAACCATGTCAGAGCAGGAACCCTGTTCCTGCGGGGATCTGAAAAGACCAAACTCACCAAGACTGTTCCTGAACCAACAGAAACCAAACCAGAACCCTCAAACCGTAACAACCTCAAGCGCAGGCGCAAGGCCTATGCGTTTACCAACCCGCCCATTGTCCAGCAACCCATCTACCAACCTCCAGTTTACGCGCCTAACCCACTGTCAACTTACCCAACTCCCCCTATAGTCCATAACTATGCCTTAACCAATCCCGCACTCCCTGCCCCGCCACCTAAGAAACCTTACACAGGAAATCAACCCTTTTGCCCAACCTGTAGACTTCACCACCCAACCCAAACCCCGTGTCGACAATGCAACCGATGTGGCCGCGTTGGTCACTCTGCCGAATACTGTAGAGTCCCTCCCGCCAATCCAATTGCGCCAGCACCACCAGTCTACCCGCAGAACCCACAACCAACCTACCAAAACCCACGACCCAGGTCGTGCTATAACTGCGGTGATCCCAGTCATTTCCGGAATGCGTGCGCAAGGCTACAAGTTCAGATTACGCAAGCGAATCCGGTGAACCAGATTTCAAACCAAGTGACGCGTGGACGAGCTTTTAACATAACCGCGCACCAAGCGCAAGCGAATAATGACGTAGTTAATGGTACATTTTTGCTTAACGGATTTTATGCTTCTATACTTTTTGATACTGGCGCCGATCGAAGTTTTATTTCTCGCGCCTTCGAGCAGAAGCTTGCGCGATCCGCGCGATAACTTAAAAGAAGATTTTTTAGTTGAATTGGCTAACGGTGAAACTGTTTTAATTAACTCGGTGATTAAAGATTGCACGCTTAACCTTAACGAAAACGATTTTCTGATCGACCTCATCCCCATGCCTCTTGGAAGCTTTGATGTTATCATTGGTATGGACTGGCTCTCGAAGAATCGCGCCGAAGTTATTTGCGCCAAGAAGTTGATTCGCATACCTCGAGAAAATGGTGATCTTCACATCTACGGCGAAAAACCCTCCCGCGGTCTTAAACTTATGTCTTGCGCCGAAGCCCGAAGACTCATGCGGAAAAGGTGTATTGCATTCTTAGCCCATGTGGTTAAACCTGCTGAAGAAAAGAAGAAGCTTCGCGATATCCCCGTTGTGCGTGATTTCCCTGAAGTTTTTCCTGATGATCTTCCTGGTATCCCTCCCGCTCGTGAAGTCGAGTTCCGTATTGATCTTGCCCCTGGTGCTTCCCCCGTAGCTAAATCTCCTTACCGTCTTGCGCCCGCTGAGATGCAAGAATTGGCAAGCCAACTTCAAGAGTTGACTGCTAAAGGATTCATCCGCCCTAGCTCTTCGCCCTGGGGTGCTCCGGTGTTGTTCGTTAAAAAGAAAGATGGATCGTTTTGCATGTGTATTGATTACCGCGAGTTGAACAAACTCACTATTAAAAACCGGTATCCCTTACCGCGTATTGACGACCTCTTTGATCAACTCCAAGGTGCCTCTTGTTTTTCCAAGATTGATCTCCGCTCTGGCTATCACCAGTTGCGCATCCGCGATTCCGAAGACTGCTTTTCGAACTCGTTATGGCCATTTTGAATTCTTGGTCATGTCCTTCGGTCTAACCAACGCACCCGCCGTTTTCATGGATCTAATGAATCGGGTGTGTAGGCCTTTCTTGGATAAATTCGTGATTGTGTTTATCGATGATGTTCTGGTGTATTCTAAGACCAAGGCCGAGCATGAGCAACATCTTCGGTTGGTGTTGCAAAAGCTTCGAACCGAGCAGCTCTATGCTAAGCTTTCCAAGTGTGAATTCTGGTCTGATGAAGTACAGTTTCTTGGCCATGTTGTGAACAAGATGGGTATTCATGTCGACCCATCCAAAATTGAAGCAATCAAGAACTGGATTACGCCATCCTCTCCTACCGAGATCCGTTCCTTTCTGGGCTTAGCTGGTTATTACCGGCGCTTCATTTCGAACTTCTCGAAGATCGCTTTGCCTTTAACAGCTCTAACGCACAAAGGTAAACCGTATATTTGGGACTCGAAGCAAGAAGAAGCCTTTCTATCGCTCAAGCGATTGTTGTGTGAAGCTCCTGTTCTTGCGCTACCTGAGGGTAATGATGATTTTGTCGTGTACTGCGATGCCTCCAACCAAGGTCTCGGTTGTGTTCTTATGCAACGAGGCAAGGTTATCGCTTACGCATCAAGGCAACTCAAGGTTCATGAAAAGAATTATACAACTCACGACCTCGAACTTGGTGCAGTTGTTTTTGCCTTGAAGATCTGGAGACACTACCTTTATGGTACTAAGTGCATCCTCTACACTGACCATAAAAGCCTTCAGCATATCTTTGATCAAAAGGAACTCAACATGAGACAACGCCGATGGAACGAACTCATCAGCGATTACGATTGTGAGATCCGGTATCATCCTGGTAAGGCTAATGTGGTAGCCGATGCTCTCAGCCGAAAACCCTGCCAACTTAACTGTATCTTGCCGCGCACCCAGCTTCACTTCGCGCCGATTCAAAGCAACCTTGAATCTCGTATTCGTGACGCGCAGCGCGCATCCATCAGTAATGGTAACCTTCGCGCCGAGTTAGCGTGTGGCGCGGAAGCGCACTTTGTCCCTAATCTGAGTGGAATTCTCTGCTATCTTAATCGCATCTGGATTCCCTTTGATGAGAATCTTCGCGCTGATATCCTGAGTGAAGCGCATAAATCTCGGTATTCTATTCATCCCGGCGCTGATAAGATGTACAAGGATTTGCGCATTACTTATTGGTGGCCCGGTATGAAAAAGGATATTGCTGTGTTCGTAGCTAGATGCCTGACTTGTTCTAAGGTAAAAGCTGAACACCAACGCCCATCTGGTTTGCTCGAACAACCAGAAATTCCTACGTGGAAATGGGAAGGTATAGCGATGGACTTTATTACCAAGTTACCTTTGACAGCAAGCAAACATGATAGCATTTGGGTAATAGTGGATCGTTTGACTAAGTCTGCTCACTTTCTGCCCATTCGTGAAAACTACCGTGTTGAGCAACTCGCGCAGCTTTATGTCAAGGAAATTGTCTGCCGCCATGGTACTCCTTTGAGCATCATATCCGATCGCGATGGCCGTTTTATATCTCGCTTTTGGAAATCTCTCCAATCTGCGCTAGGAACTCGCTTGGACATGAGTACGGCATATCATCCTCAGACTGACGGTCAGTCTGAGCGAACTATTCAAACTCTTGAGGATATGCTCTGATCTTGTGTTCTTGATTTTGGAGGTAATTGGGATTCGCACCTGCCTTTGATCGAGTTCTCTTATAATAACAGCTATCATTCCAGTATTGGTATGGCCCCATTTGAAGCACTTTACGGTCGTAAGTGCCGCTCCCCGATTTGTTGGAGCGAAGTGGGTGAAGCTAAAATCACAGGACCCGAACTTGTTCAAGAGGCAACCGATAAAATCGCCAAGATCCGTGATCATCTGCTGACTGCCAGAAGCCGACAGAAGAGTTACGCAGATCGCAGGCGAAAGCCTCTCGAATTTCAAGTTGGTGATCTTGTTCTCCTCAAAGTGTCGCCCTGGAAGGGTGTTGTCCGCTTTGGGAAGAAAGGTAAGCTTGCTCCTCGTTATGTTGGTCCATTCAAGATTCTCGCGCGTGTGGGAAAAGTTGCCTACAGACTTGACCTGCCGCCCGCGCTCAGTAATGTGCATCCAACGTTCCATGTATCCAATCTCAAGAAGTGTTTAGCTGACGAGAACCTTCACATTCCACTTGATGAAGTTCAAGTTGATGAATCCATGCATTTCGTTGAGAAGCCTGTTGAGATTATGGATCGCGAGGTAAAGCAAACCAAGCGCAGTCGCATCCCTATCGTGAAAGTTCGCTGGGAGTCCAAGCGCGGAGCCGAGTTTACATGGGAAAGGGAAGATCAAATGAAGATCAAGTACCCGCACCTGTTCTCTGCGTAACCTACTTCGAGATAAATTTCGGGACGAAATTTCTTAAAGTAGGGGAGACTGTGACATCTGCCCCGATCCGACCCGACCCAGGTACCCGCTTTCTGATCCGATTCTTTTTATGATTTAAAATTTAATTATTTTCTTTTAAAACTTGACATTTAAAATATATATATTACTAAAAATATTTTCCTTCCCGCCTCTTCCTCTCTTTTCCTTCCCGCCGTCCCGTCCTCTTCTTCTCTCCGCCTTCTTTTCTCTCTTGTCGCCGTCCCGCCCTTAAGTCTTGAACCCCCCTTTTTCTCTTAACTCTTTGCTTGTCCTTTGGTTCTTCCCGCCTAAGGTTGTCCGCGCAGCTCCACGCGCCAGACTCCTTACAAGGAAGCCTGCGTGAAGACCAGTTGTTCCTGCGATACGCGAGGCGAACTGTCCTCGCAGCGCGCTAAGAACGGTAGTTCTTCTCGCGACGCGTTAAGAATTGTAGTTCTTCTCGCAGCGCGCTAAGAACGGTAGTTCTTCCCGCGGCGCGCTAAGAATTGCAGTTCTTCTCGCAGCGCGCTAAGAATGGTAATTCTTCCCGCGACGCGCTAAGGATTTTAGTTCTTCCCGCGGCGCGCTGTGGACTGTTCTCTGTCAGCCTTCGCCCTCGCGCGTGCGCTCGATGCCTTCTCGCGCTAAACCCTTTGAGTTTTCTTCTGTTTAATCTAGCCGTTTGCTTTTGTGATGTCTTATCTCCTGTGTTGTTGACCTGACCTATCTTATGTCTAAAAAGCCACTTTTGGCGCAGCATGCGCACCAACCCCATTGGTTGACAGAAAAAGTGACTGACATTATCTTTTGAGATCTGCTTATCCATGCTTGACTAGTACCTTTATCTGACCGCCCATGCCTGTTTACTGTTACCTGTCAGCTTTTCCTTTGCCCCCTGCAGCTGCCATATCTTTTGATATCTTTTGCTTTTGGAATCTTTTACTTTTTGGAGATCTTTTCCCCTTTTCTAGGGATTGTGTTCCCTAGGGTTTCCCTATAAATAATAATGCTATTTTCTTAACATTACACACACAAACACTTAATTTAACCTCCTCCTTGCTCTCTCTGCCGTCTCCTCCCTCTCTGCCTCCGTCTTCCTCTCTGTTCTGCCCTGCTTTTCCGGTAATATATATTATATAATAATTTACTTATTAATTATGCTAACTTATAATCTAGACTTAAAACCAATCATTAAAACAATAATCTTAATTATAGGTTAACTTGTGCTTGTTTAAAGTTGGTTCTTGCTTTATCTTACACCGCATCGTTTATCAAGTGAGTAATCTCGTACCTAATCCCTTTTTGCTTTTAATGTTTTGGGATGTTCAAGTGTTCGTACAAACTTAGAGTCTTAAACTTGTTTATGAACTTTAGTCGCGCAGTATCCCATGTGTTGAGGACGTTTACTTGGCTGTTTATTTGTATGTGTGTATCATTAACCGCTTTGTTCGGCCTATTCCGAAGTTTTCATGGATCCATTAGATGAACACGGGAGACCTATCGTTTACGGTTTTCTTTGTTTACACTTGCACAGATGTTTTCTCGTTTTTGTGCTCAATTGGGAGCACGGATTGAACTATGAACTATGAGCTATGATCTATTTAGGCTTGATCACAATCTGATTGCACCCTTGTTAAACACCAGACATACACGTGTTGCGCGCAGATTTATTGTTATCTATGTATTGTATTAAACTTGATTTCTCACCAACACGCAAGTGTTTGACGTTTATTTTAACACATGTTCAGGTTTGCAGTAGCTGTTTTGGAGCTTGTGGACACATAGGAAGTTTTCTTTATTTTGGACCTAGATTAAAATGTATCAAGACAAGTTATTTGTTCTAACATTTTGCCTTATAATATATTGATTTATGTTATCGTGTGTTTACTTTGCGCGTGCGCGAATGAATGTATTTATTAAATATTGACACCCAATAGTGTCACGAGTAATGAAACAATATGTGGCGCCCCGATGTATAATCCGCCTTTGGTCGGGGTGTTACAGACTAGACTTGGTCCTAGACGGTTCGTGTCGGAAAAACCGATACGAAAACGTCAAAAGTTGCTAATTTATGAAAATATTAACAAAAATGAGAAATGACATGTTTTTATAAAATAATTTATAAAACTTAATTAATATATGTAACAAGTGTTTTACAAGTCATAAAAATTATATTTTACACGAAATGCCGGTCGGTTCGTTTTTTGAACCCGAAACCGACAAAACCGACAATACTGACAAGAATTATTAAAAATAAATAAATTAATATTTTCTTAAACTTTCCAGAAACTAAAACTCTAATATTTAATATAATTATATATTATCTTTATTTATTAATTAAATTATTTAATAAACAATAATCGACGAAAAACCGAACCATACGTGTGTTAAACTATTAGGACTCTATTTGCTTGCATGCTTGTGTGGACATTAGAGTAGGGATAATAAGTAAAAGAATTTTTATAAACTATGGCTCAAACAAAGTTTTTATTAACAAAACGTGTACTAATATAGGACACACGTATTTTGGAGAAAGAGACTTCAAACCGTGAGTTTCTTTATCGAACCCCCTCGTGTTTAAATGGAATCGCTTTTAAATGTTTTTATAATTGTTTTGGGGGAAACACATATTCTTTATTACATATTGATTTCATTGATACTTTTAAAGGTATTTTATTTTACAAACTGTGTCAAACGCGAGATGAGTCTAGTTGGCTAAATAACGGTTAACCCTAGAAAAGGGCACAAAAATATGGGTAGATCTATCGGGGTGACGCCCCCTACTTCCATTGTGTTGGGTTAAAAGTGGGTGTATTTTGAGTCTGGTATGTATCAGGTTATCAACTATGATAGTCATACGTAATGTTTTATTCTTTGCTCGTCTACAACAGCACAATTTGTTTAAGAAGTAAAATGCCTATTATTGTGATGTAATGGCAGTAGATCATTACACACGGGTTTGTGTTATAATGGCGGTAAACCATTATACATGGGGTGTTTTTTTAATATCATTCGGGGTGTAGTGACGATTACACACGAAGTGATATTGGTATATAATGACAAAAGATCATTATATGGATGTTGTTTATGGCATATATATATATATATATATATATATATATACACAGACTATTTATTATAAAGGGAAACTCACCAACACATTGTGTTGATCGATATTTTAATATGCTTTTCAGGTAAGTGATGGCTTCGTGACAATGAAGGAAAAGAGGCGAGCGGTGTTTAAATATGGGAATAAACTGGGATGTGTAATAACCATGTTTTTATACACGTGTAAACTTACTGTTTTAATAATAAAGTTTCTTTGAAAAGTCAAACTTTGATTATTATTTTACTATACTTTATTATGATCGGCTATCGGCGACTGTCACAACCCGAACGACTTGGTCAAAAGTCTTTCGCTGTTTAAATTAAGGTTTTCGGGGTGTGACAATATATATATATATATATATATATATAGGGGATGGATCTTGCGAGAAGTGATATTTACCAGCGAGAAGTGAAGGTGTAACTCCATTAATCGCTAATTTCACTCCCTTTCTTATGATGTTACCTACATGTATGTAGGTTGGTTGTATTTATGTCTTAGCTACACACATTCAAACCTACATACCTACACACATACAAACATACATACACATATACAAAAATACGTACCTACACACATACATACGCACCTACACAATAAGAAAGGGAGTGAAATTAGGGATTAATGGAGTTACACATTCACTTCTCGCACTTCTCGCTGTAAAAAAAACTTCTGAAATGATTCAATACCTATATATATACATACATACATACACACACACACATACATACATACATACATACATACATACATACCATACATACATACATACACACACACACACACACACACACACACACATACATACATACATACACACACACATACAAAACACCTCAAAAACAGCACAAATTACAACTCAATTATTCCACTTTAAACCTATACCAATATTCCCACGTTAGGCATCTTTTCTTCCTTCTATTTTTAACCCAAAGGTAACCAAGCACTTTTGTTTCCTCCACTAGCCCCGAGACTTAAACTGTCATTCCACTATGCACAACATCATTCCTTTTTTTTCCACAAACACAAAGTCGTTATTGAGCAAATAGCATGGACCATCTTGCCCTTCTCCTTAGACAACCTCGAGTAGTTGTGGGCATTCAATAAATCTCGAAAACTAAACAAGAAGAAAACGGGTACCTTACACCAAAGAGAAAGTACACCCTGTAAGGTTTGTTCCAAGACATACGGGATGAAGACATGTTCAACCGATTTGTCCAATTGACCACAAAACGAACATAGGTTCGAGACCACCGGGATATTCCTCTTTTCCAAGGCATTATTTGTTGATAATAGGGCATTATTTGTTGGTAATAGGGCTGGCAATTTATACACAGTACACGATACAAACATACACGACTTTAACATGTATCGGGTATGGCCTAACATGTTTCGTGTACTAAACAGGTAAACACGAATCGACTTATTGATTTTCGTGTCTAAACAGGTAAAATGCACATTTACCTGTTAAGTACGCGTTAGTACCTGATTATATTTTTTATATATAAAAATATATTATAATAATAATAATATAGTATAATATGTTATATATCATTAATAGTTAACCTCAAATTTTTATACCAAACAATTGAACACGATGCACATTATTTTAATCCAAGATCAAGCGAACTGCACACAAACCCTACTCCGATTCTCCCTCTCCAGTAGTCCGGTAATTTCCCTCCACATCTCTAATAATCACAGCCCTTCGATTCTCCTTTCTACCTCTCCACATCTATAGTTCAACAGTAGTCCACCCTCACCGCAGTTACAGTGGCACCACTGGCCACCGAACAACCTAACCCTTCTCCGATTCTCCGGCTGGTTCGTGTCTTATCGTGTATACATGGTATTAACAAGTTCGGGTTTGCGATACATGTACACGATAGTTTTTCGCATACATGTATACATGTTTCGTGTTTGTGTCTTATCGTGTACGAGTATACATACATGATATGCCAGCCCTAGTTGGCAACCAAGCAAGGGCTGCCCGCCAAGCCACACAAGCCAACCTTTTTGGGAACTAGGCGATTTGTGGACCGACACAGATGTATGTATTAATATAGCGAATCAAATACATTTAATGGTAACTGATTCATACGTATCTTAATAGTAGAATCATTTAAGAGGCTACCAAAAACTTGAGGGTTAAACACGTATAATAAATTAATATCCTTATCATGATCCCAAACTTGAGGGTCTAAAATGAGTCAATTACACGAGAATGTGTTAAGTTGAGAAAATGTTATATTTTAGAAGGAAATAAAGTGAAGATTATATATATAAGTATAAAACTAAAATATGGAATGTTGACATGGCCCAAAACCGACGCTTTCAGTTTGTTTTGGTAACGTCCAGTCAATTACGCCATTCACACTAACATGGTTCACTTATTATTTGGTTAATTCATTTACATATTAATCAAACTCGGACGTCAGCGTGGATCCGGTTAAGACAACATAGTTTGGCCTGAGTGGGGTGGAGGGGCTCCTCTTGGAGGAGATGTGGCATCAAATTATAGAGAAAGTCACCGTTTCAAAAAAAACTGAGTTTTGTGTTGTAAATCTAGTTTTACGAAATAACTTCTATATAACATTTACACGTCAACGTTCATTTCTGAGCCAAGATATGTGTATTACGTGCTTCTCGCAATTCTCAGCATTATATTATATAGACGCGTATGATAGCAAAAAGTGAATAAAGTGCGGTGAACGGTCGGTGTGCTAGCTTTGCCCACGCCTCGTTAGCTATCATGCGTTAACCTTTGAACATCTGGATTGTGTTAAACCATGTATTTATTATAGTTGAAGGTTCTAGGTGTAATATGTTGCTCTATATAATGAGCCATTTTCTAACCAATCTATTCATTCAATAAATCCACAACCTTTCATTGGTCTATAATGGTATCACAGCCAAGGTAACTCAACAGCCTCATCTTCCCTTACCTCTGGTTTTTTTTCTGACCAAGAAACTACCATGGCTACAATGCTGCCTTTACAATAGCAGAGAAAACTGCTCATAATACTCACAAATTCGCCTTCACCCTCTCCCCAACAAACTATGGGTATTGGAAGACGATGATCGAGCCTTTCCTCATCACCAATAATCTGTTTGACTATGTTGATGGTACCATACCCTGCCCTGAAGCAAAGATTTCAATTCATCCGGATAAACCAGGTGAATCTTCAACTACTGATAACCCAAGTTATTCCCGATGGATAGCCAACGATGCTCATGTCCGGATGATCATCCTATCCACCATCTCTGAAGCATCCTTTCAACATGTTCAAGGTACGACTTCTAGAGATCTTTGGCTTTCTCTAGAACGTGCATATGCATCACACATAGCCTCTTGTGAATATACGTTGAAAACACAATTACTCCGAATAATGATGAAGGGTGATGAAACCCCTATCGCTTATTTAACCCGTGTTATGGAAAATGCTTCTGCTTTAGCCAATATTGGCGAACCCATGAAGGATAAAGACCTTGTTATGCTCACCATCTCTGGATTACGGGATGAATACAATGGTTTAAAGTCCACTCTTGTGGCCCGTTACCCACCAATAACCTTCAACGAGTTGCATGGTCTCTTATCTGACCATGATTACATGGTTAACAAACCTAATCCAAACCTTTCTGTCCCAACACCGCAAGCCTTTGCTGCCATTGCTGGTAACCCTAATATCATCCAACCACAACTAAATAATTTGCAGCAGTTGACATCAAAGTTGGGTTATCAGTTAAACCCTACTACTTCAGCCAATCTGAACCCACAGGTGTTTTATGCCTCTCGGCCATCAAATAACAGAGGTAATCGTCGGGGTAATTCTCGAGGCAACCGGGGTAACTACAATAACCGGAACCGTGAAAACAATCAAGCTTCATCTACTAGGCGCCATTGTAACCGTTGTGGTATTGGCCATCTCCCCTCTGAATGCCCGTCCCAATCTACTTCTACTGCTCGGTCTGGACCTCAAGATATGTGTATTACGTGCTTCTCGCAATTCTCAGCATTATATTATATGGACGTGTATGATAGCAAAAAGTGAATAAGGTGCGGTGAACGGTCGGTGTGCTAGCTTTGCCCACGCCTCGTTAGCTATCATGCGTTAACCTTTGAACATCTGGATTGTTATGACACATTATGATTTCATAATGTGATATGAACATATGTTCTGATTTTAAAACATTTTGATCATTCTATTACCTCTGTGTGTCCACTAAGCGTAAACCTCATTGCTGGTTTCTGTCTCAATGCACGTCAGGTGACAACTAGCCGAAAATGAAGACTGTTTTTAAGTTTTATAGTTTGGAATGCTCCTCGATAATCTTTCCAAATCGTGTAATCAATTAAAATCTTATCGGATAACGCAGAAAGTCAAGAGCGAGTACGTATTCTGTTATAATTTTGTGTTCAGAAATTAGATCAAACACTTTCATTTTATAGTTGTAAATTTGTGTACATTTCACTTATTTAAAATAATACTTAATACTATACATTTCACTCAAGCACACAATACATATATGCAAAATAATACCGAGTCAAACTTTTGCTCACATTTCCTCTTAATTACACCATGATCTATCTTGCTAACCAATCACTTGATCTTTCGCTTTTGGTGATGGTGATTTTGTTGGTGAAGACTTGCCAGTTATAGCTTTCTTCACCTTGGCGATTGAGTGTTTGACCTTTGAACCAACACCTGACAATATATTATGAGATTTCTTATGAGCCTTGACTTCTGTGTCCTTTAATGCTTCTACCATAACAGGTGCATCAGAGCATGAACCTGTCTTTTCATCATCTTCATTATCTTCCTCTTCTTCATATTCTTCATCTGTTTTAACTCCAGTTTCTTCTTTCTCTACTTGCTGATCTTTTGCCACTTCTGACTTTTCTTTTGCTGGTTCTTGCAAAAGAATCTTAGATGGCTCTGCCGACTCAGACTTCTCTTTTTGATCTATTGAAACTGGAGCCATATCTGGTTTTAAATTTTTTGCTTCAGGAATCAGTGACTTTGCAACTGGCTCCTCTTGCTTGTTTGATGAATCAGTTTTCTCAGTTAAGATCTTGCTTTCGAGACTCTCTTTTGGAACGTCATATTTTTGAATTTCTGGATGAGTTTGGCTTACTTTTATAAGGTCATCCGGGACATATTTTGGAGAAATCTTCATGTCCTCTGCCGCTGCAATACCAATAGTCTTTGGTGCATCAAGTTCCAATGGTTCCTGCAACAGATTTTATTGTATTAGTTGTGGGAATAACCATTTGCCTAACTTTGTTGTAATAATGTCTTTTTTGCCTGCATCGCTTTCTTTTGTTTTCGTGATGCATTTTTTAGTTGATGATGATGTTACCTGCTTCACTCCAGAACTCTCTTCTATCGGTGTGCTTGGGCCACATGTTGACTCGAGCGGGACTTCAGCTGTCTTTTTATTTGCTTTATCAGCTGTTGCATCTATGACAGATGGAGCCTCAAGGTCCACGCTTCCAACGTCTAGTTCCCTTGTTGAAGTTTTCACCTGTTTGAAGAGAATATCATATATGAATCCATAATAGATTAAACAGAAAATGAAACTGAACATGCAGTACGGTGTGGAAGAAAAGCGCATACATCTTCAACTGGATCCACAGCCTCTATGCTTTCATGTGTTTCTTTTTTCTGCTCTTTTTGGTTTTCTACATTGTTTACTACATCAGCAATTCTAACTTCACTTTCATAATCAAGATCCTTCTCATGCTTTTGAAGATCTCTCCCATCTTTCTCTAGTGATGGTAGAACTTTTGGATCTTCAGTAATCTTGTCTTCATGTTTCGCTGAAAGAATTTCAGGGGAAGCTTTCGGAAGATTGTTTGTCAAAATTGCAGAAACTTCTCTACACTCTGGGACTATTTTAGAATCTTCAGTGGGCTTTGTAGAACTCAACGTTGAATCGTAAGTGGTTTTTGCTGAGTCATCTGCCTGTGGCTTGTTTAGTGTTTCTTTCTCCTTGTCTGTCATTGTATCCTCCAATTTGAATTCAGAAGCAACAGTTTCACTTTCTTCATTCGGTCCTTTGATGACAGTGAGTGTTTCATCTTTTACATTGAGGCTCTCAACAATAAATTTCGGTTCTTTTGTATCTTCAACTAAATCTTTTGTCTCTAGAATTTCATTGAGCCTTGAACTTGATTTTTCAATCTGTTTGATGAGAACTTTTGTGAGCAAATTCTAGGAGAAAACAACCTATGAAAAATATAATGTTTTAACATTAGACCAGACCTGACAAATTTCATCTGTCTCTTTTGTCAATTGATTAAGTTTAGCTTCCTCATTGATGGTTTCTTCGATGCTTTTACTTTCCTTGGCCTTTTCATCTTCCACAATAACCTGTAAATAAGGAGGTGATTAATGTGTCAATCTAGGACCAGAATTGTCTAATCAATACAGGAAAAAAGTCACTTGTACTAATGATTGATGTGTTGCTGACCTCATTTATGATAACATCTTCCACTGCCTCCTTTTCACTTTTTACATCTTTAACTTCCACACCAAAGTTACCTTGATCCTCGTTTTCGATACATCTTTCGTTGATTTTTGTCCGGTCTTCTGCAAAGGTTTGCAATTCAGATACCAGTTCTCTGTCTGTAGACTGAAGTTCTGAAGACTTGGAATCTTCTAGAACTGTAACCGTTGTGTCTTTTGATGCTTCATCTTTGCTATCAGCTTTTACTTCTTCTTTGATTGTGGTAGTCTGCTCAGTATCCTCATGCATTTCAACTTCTGATGTTTCTATGATGGAAGATGCTTTTGACAAACAACTGAGGTCTTCTGCAGCCTTTATATCTTCTACTTCTGTTTGGATTTCTGCTTTCACTTCTGCGACTTCAGTGTTTGCATCTGCTATTGGCTTTGAGTATTCTACCTGCTATTAATTGTCATTTTAAAATTAGTATATTAATATATAAAGAGAATTTGAGTTATAGTTTTCTTCTTACTGACCTCATCTGCCAACTCCTTTTGATCTGGTGTTGATGTATTATCGAGTTCTGTAGGACAGCTATCTTTCTCTGAAACCTGTCTTTCAATTTCATTTACTTCATTTTCTTTTCTCGACTCCACAACAACCTGCTTGATCCATATAACATTGATATGTAAGCAAACCTTTCTATTAACTAGTGAACAAGAAAATCTTATCACCTAGTGCGATTTTTTATTTACCTCGTCCGATAAGATGATATTCTTTGTTGTCTCATTTTGACTTTCTATGCTTTTAATCGCATTTTCAGGTGCAAGTGTAACCTCCTCTTCCAATTTGGATTTTGAATTCTCGTCATTTGTTATGTTTTCACATGTGATTTCTGATTGTTCTGGTTGGGGCTTTGTTTCAGTAATAACTTGTTCATCTATCACCGGTTCAGATTCGGGTTCAAGTTCTCCATGTATTTCAAGATTCTATTTTTGCCAAAAAGAAAATAGAGAAATGAGACGGGGCTAATTAGAAACAATAATCTTGTTGATAACTAGAAAAAAAATATTCTAAATTTTGAAGAAGGGGGGGGGGGGGGGGGGGGTAAATTGTTTTCTGACCTCTTTGGTTAAAGCCTTTTCTTCTATGATTAAGTCACTGCTCTTTGCTTCGTCACTCTTAGTGGGTGCTTCCGTGACAGTTTCCTGTGCAATATCTGGTGCACTTGAAATTTCATCAGTTTTGGTGTCTTGTTCTTTCACATTGTTTTCATCTGTATACTCAGCCGTCGCCAAGACAACACACTCTTCTTTCACTTTTGGGTCTTCTGAATCGGCAACTACTTCAGGGATTTGTACATCACAATCAGATTCAAGAGCCCGTGTGGCTAAAGGATAAGCAGTAGATTCTACT
>NW_027496421.1:0-195139 GCF_021521415.1 Bidens hawaiensis | reverse complement strand
GCCTATACGAGTCGTATAGGCCCTATACGACTCGTATAGGTGTAATGTCAAGTCATTTTCAAGTCAGAAGTATCAGTTTTCGTTTATTTGTATCGTATAGCCCCTATACGAGTCGTATAGACCTATACAACTCGTATAGAGCCTGTTTGACTCGTATAGGGTTTTTTTTTTCCTTTCAAAATATTAGAACTAACATCCGAGTTGTTTACAAAATAGAAACACGTAATTTAAAAGTAAATATTTTACTATATACATAAAAAAATACGAACAACATGAGTGTTTTTGGGTAACGACTTTTTATATGTGGTCATGCAATCCATTTTGGTTGACGCCCATATAAGTTATCTAAGCTTTTGAAATATACTGCAATAAAAATAATTACATTTGTTAATGTAGATGTTTTGAAATATAACTGCCGTATAACCTTAGTCACACACCATGGGGATGATGTTTGTACAAAGTAAGCTGACATGCAGCCTATATGAGTCGTATAGACCATATACGGCTCATATAAGTCTATACGGCTCGTATAGTGTCTATACGGCTCGTATAGTGTCTATACGAACAAGAATACCTATACGACTCGTATAGGCTCTATAAGACTCGTATAGACTGCAAAAAGCTTCCATACTGTCACCTCCGTACGCATGTTAATAAATTAGGCCTATACGACCCGTATAAACCCTATACGAGCCGTATAGCCTTATTCACGTACCATGGGGTGGTGTATAACAACCCTAAAAGTATCAACAAAATTACATCTACATCCCTGTAGTCTAGTCCGGACGTAAATACCTCCATTCATCCATCCCAATCTGCCATTGTTTTCTCTCTATCGGTGGTTGCTTCATTCATTTTATTCCTCTGGTGCTCCTCCAAAACCCTAAATTAGGAGGAGCTGAAGCCGGAGCATATCGAGTACATACATATCGATCGATATTATCATCTAATCATAATCACTTGTCATGGATTCGATGAAGAAATAATAAATGTATATGTATATATAAATAATAATTAAAAATTAAACATACAAAACCTACTCTTCACTTCATCTTCTTTCCTTTTACTTTCTGCATTCTCGCCTTTTAATTTTAACTTTATCTATACATACATCATTGCATTCTACATTTGTATCTGTTGATTGCCGATTCATAACGCTACCGCTTAATATTGTTGTATTCACCGTCAGTGACATATTATTGTTGCATAATAATATGCATCACTAACTCATACAGATCCTAATTATATGAATTGACCTTTTGTTGATCATCAATTTGACTAGAAGCTACACTCCGATCTAAATTTGTATGCCTGCCTTTGTAATCTGTTCATATGTGCGTGTAATCATCTCTGTTTTTGTGGAATCGGTTCCGATTGCTGGTACATTTGTTTGTATTCTGCATTGTGACTCTCATACAATCCTGCATGATCTGCATACTTTAATTTGATACTATTTCCATATGATGTGAGTTTAGTAGTGTGGAAACACTTACATATGTTTTGTTTACAGATTGAGTGTGTCAGTGCATTTCGGTTTTTAGGTCATAGGTTCAGCTGAAAATTGAATTAGATTCAGTGACAAATTGCAGATGCTCGGTTTAGTTGATCGTTATTTTGACTACGATTTCCTTCGAACTGGACTCCAATCTGAATTTGCATTGCGTTACTTTGTAATCTGTTCATATTTGTGGATGTTGATCGTCTCTGTTTCTGTGGAATTGACTCTGATTGCTGGCACATGTGTTTACATTCTGCACTGTGACTCTTATACGATCCATATGTGATCTGCATTCTTTGATTCGATAGTGTTTAAACTTTGAATTTGATTGGAATTTGGTAGTCTAGAAACACTTATAGATGTTTTGTTTATTTCAGGCATAAACATTGATTGGGCTTCACAGCTTGAGTGTGAGTGCATATCAGTTTCTTAGGTCATTTTCTCTGTGTTTGGGGATGCTCACAAGTCACAACCATATAGATTCAGTTGAAAATATAAAAGGATTCAGTGAGAAATTGCAGATGCTAGGGTTTGCTTTAAGTTGAATATATTGATTGAACTGTTATCGATTCGTTAGACTAGGTTTGGGCGTTTTGAGTAAGAATTTGTGTATTATGGGATTGCCACAAGATTCATACATTGGTACTCCGGAGGTTGCAGGGGCATCAAGCACATTGGAGCACAGTTTGCCTCTAATTGGTGAGGGTACTTGTGATATGAAAGTAGACATTGCAAGTGGAAGCCTTGGTCATTCGTTTAATTCTTCATTTGGTAATTATGGTGGTAAATCCTCCTTGGACATATTTGAATGTCCAGATTCTGTTATTATAGAGTCCAATGATGTCAAGGTGGATGCTCACCATCAGGGGTTAGAAATTGGGCCAATAAATAATACTTCATTTTCCAGAATTGTGGGATTTGAATCTGATAAAAGGGATGCATCCTCATATGCATCTACAGATAACATCAACATGAGCGAAAAGAAAACGAGCATGTCAATGGCGAGGAAGAGAATGTTGTCACCATTGAAAACTATGTTTTCTTCCAACCATTTGATGGTGATTGTATAGATATTGGCTGTGTGCATGCCAATACGGACGATCAAAAGGTGAAGAATTACAAGAAAGCAAACATAGGAATCAATATACCTGCTAGTTTTTCCACAGATGGACCCGTTCTTGAGGAAAGTGAAGTGTTATCCTCATTTTTTCCACCTGGGTTCAGTGACTTCGACAATTCAAGCAAGTCAAAATTGCAGACAGGCCTGATACCAATACCAACAGACAACGTGACCCAAGCCCGTTCTTCACCCCCCCTGGATCCAAGATTTAGTAATGTGGAATATAGGATGTCAAGCAAATCATTTGAAAAAGTTGGTTGTTTATTTGATGAAATTGGGTCATGTTCTCCTAAAAGTTACACAGGAAAGAGTTGGCCTTTTCACAAAGATTTGGAAACTAAGAGTAATATTCAGAAATTAAGGGGCAGAAAACGGGGTCTACCTGTAATGAGGTCGTTGGTCGGTTCTTTTGAAGAATCATTGTTATCTGGTCGGCTTTCATCAGGTGACATTAGCAAGGTTAGCACTAGGTTTTCTAGGATGGTGTGTTTCATAAAAGTTGGGGTTGTCTCTAATATACTCTGCACATTTGTGTGCAGAAAATTGATGGGTTTCTGGCTGTACTAAGTGTAAATGGTGGAAGCTTCTCGCCAAAAGCTCGGAAACTTCCTTTTGCGGTTACCAGTGTTGATGGAGATAATTACTTACTGTACCATGCTTCAATTGATCTTGCAGGCAATTCCTCATCAAGCAATCCAAGAAGCCAGATAGGGAAAGTTGCCTTCACAGTGATGATTCTCAAAGTAGCAAGAGTCGTCTGCGAATTCCTATGAAAGGGCGGATACAACTGGTAAATGAAATGCATTTACAAGTTAAAGTATAACTATAAATATATGCATCATCATCATCATCATCATCATCGTACTCAGTATATCCCACCAATAGCAAAGCTATGGTAGGGTCTGAGGAGGGTAAGATGTAGACAGCCTTACCTCTACCCCATAGGAATAGAGAGGCTGCTTCCGGTGAGACACCCGGCTCGATAGTAGTTTTGCATCAAGCCTTGGACATAAGGAACATAACACTCAACCATCGGCACACCGGTCGATCGGTGCATGTACCCTTGTCTTTCGGCTATCAACGCCACCACATGATGCCTGATTAACCTTCCGCTACTTTTAACGTTATTTTCACGAGATTAGTAAAATAATGTCAAAATTACTGCAATTTCACTTTTGCCCACGCGAGGGTTCACACATATATACATTATATGTAACTATAAATATATGCAATTAGACTTAAATGAGTTACCTTTAAGTGAGCATATGGATGATATAAGTGCTTATATATGATTATATCAAACTGTAATCAATATATTTGATTATTAGGTTGGGGAAAATGTTGATTGTTATGTTTGATGGTTACATAAGTGCTCATGCCGTTTAAGTTTGATCTCTAGTGTCATAATGTATTATATAAACTTATGAACCTTGTTTGATTCTCTCACAGGTTTTAAGTAATCCAGAGAAGACACCTCTTCATACCTTTTTCTGTAATTATGATTTGAGCGACATGCCAGCTGGCACAAAGGTAATTAATATCAAGATCACCTGATTTTTTAAACTTCTTTTAAAGTGCCCAAATGAAAACCAACCTTCAAGTTTTTGTAAATTTGAAATTTGAAGTGATTCACAAACTGACCATCATCTTTCCTAACTGTTACATGTTTCTTGCATCCAATCAACCCTGAATAAGCTTTGATGTAGACGTTCACTAACTGACCATCATCTTTCCTAATTGTTACATTACTTTCACTGATTGGTTATGATGTAGACTTTTCTACAGCATAAGGTGACTTTAAGTTCAGAAAATGCTTGCTCTGGTCAAACCATCACAAGAAATGAACCTGCTGGGTGCAACGGTTATACGCGCCAGGTGGATGGTGACCTGGCTTCCAGCTGGCAGGATACTTCCAGTAAATATAAAAGTGTATACTCAAAAGCCAATGGAAATACGGCCATTGCTGGTGCTCTACGCTATGCTCTTCACCTTCGTTTTCTGTGTCCTCATAGAAAATGCTCAAGATTGGTTCAGAAGTTGGATGCTGATCCTTTTTCCCAACCCGAAAGAAACAATACAAATAATAACGAGGACAGGAAGTTTTTTCTGTGTAGTGATTTGAAGGTGGCGTTCCCTCAGCGCCACTCAGATGCAGATGAAGGGAAGGTATGCTCATATTATGAGTGTGTGTATAATATATCTATATATATTTAACTGTAACATATAAGACAGTTTTGTAACCGCCCCCCCCCCCCCCCCCCCAAAAAAAAATAAAAAATAAAAAAAAATAGCAAAGCACTTCATACAAGTGTATTGTGAGGTCTACTTAAAACTAAGCATGTATTGAATGTATACCATATGGTCTGTTATTGGTTACTGACACGGATTTAATGGTGGCGGGTCACAGTTACACGTTGAATACCATTTCCCTGAAGATCCAAAGTACTTTAGTATCGACTTCTGACATGTATCTATCTGAGGTTGAAGAACATATGTTGTTAAAGAACAAGGAGTTGGCCAATTTTGGTTTCTTATGTTGTGGCTGTTTTAGTTTGTCTTTGTGAGGAAGCAACCAAATGCAATTATAGAAAATTTGAAAATAAATATGAAGGCCTATAAGTATATGATTTACATTTGTTTTTTGGTTAGAGGTATGATGCTTGTAATATTAAAAGCATTTGGTCTACCATGTTTTTGCCATTATGGTTATGGTATGTTTATACAATACAATTTGCGTACAATGTTTGTTCATATGGTTTTAACAAGATCAATATGTATATTGATTGCTATGCGTCCTTATTAACCAATTTCAACTATTGGCAAAGTTATTTAGGAAAATGACCACTAATTATTATACATGTCGACAGGCCTGACCCATGGGCCAGCCAAATAAGGCAATGGCTTTGGCCTTTCAGTATTTTTAGGCCTCCAATTTTATATAAGTTATGCACTAGTACACTACAGCTTTTGAAATGGGCTTTTTTATTAAGAACTTTTTGATGGGTCACAAGCAAGGTTGTAAAAGTCGTTAGGCGGTCATAGGCGGTCGACTGGGGAGTTGCGAGTATCGGGAGTAGTTGGGGATTACTCGGAAAATACCTACGGAGTACTCGGCCGAGGCGAGGAGTACTCGATCTAGGCGGGGAGTAATCGGGGAGTGCTCGGCCGCCTACTCGGGAGTTTTACAACATTGGTCACAAGTTAAGAGTGAGACCCATATGGCCATATCATTAATTATTCATCCTTGTATTATTGACTTATGGTACCCATAGTAGAAAAAATAAATAAAAATAAGGACAAAAGCCAATAGCGGCCGATGGTTAGAATCTTAGACTATTTATAATTAGCTTTTTTTATAATGTCAAATATAATTCGAAAGTTTGAATCGGGTCAATCTAAAAGATTAAAAGAAACAAAAAAAATATTTTAACTCCGCCAACTATAAACTTATTAGTTTATTATTGTCGGTCCCAAGCCCGGGAAAATGAGGAGGGTTTACATCAAAATGATTTTTGAAAAAGGTCTCATCATTTTAGTTCGTTTTAGGCCTCCACAAATGTTGAGACGGCTCTGGATATTGATGGGATAACGTCATAATTGGACCAAAATACATGTTAAACACTTAAACCTACTCCAAGTGAGCTTAATCGTATTAAGTTCAAGTTAAAGGCAGCCCATTATGATTAAAGGCCAACACCCTCCAGTGGTGTATGGTTAGAAGGATTGCATACAACAAACATGAGGTTGTTCTCTCTTTCTCTACTCTCTCCTTACGTATATTATTATATTACATACATACGATTTTGCAATGTGGCCTTGACTAACTTGAGTGTGATAGTTAGTGTCTACGAGGCTTAAAATCTGTGCCCCCTCTAATGGCTTTTTGTGGTTGCACTTGCATTGTGACCTGATAAAAAGAGAAAACGCACCATCTTAGAGATAGGTTTGAACCAAATGACCTTCCTTGCACGATCATGTGAGTCCTTGCCACCTGTAGGATTTTTTTTTTTTTTTGTGGCAGCACATATTGAAGCGGGCCATTCCGGGTAGTATAAAACTAACATTAATATGATAGTAGATGAGCTTTTATTGTTAAAGCATTCATGTGATGATTTTGAATGCACTTTGGTTGACAAGCCCCTAGTTCTCTATTTATTTCACTAATCATACTGGGTGTTTTAAACAAATTTACTTATACACGTTAACTCATGACTCAATAATTATGGTCCAATCAACATATCTAAAACCTACAAGCATAACAAATTTATATGATAAATAAACATACAACATATATCATTAAAGTTCTAAATATACGTAAAAGTAATTATATATTAAGTAAACAATTAATTAACTTAAATAATATACAAGTTCAGCCCGAGTTCATAATATTACTCACGAACTCGGATTTGAGTTTTAGACATAGAGTTCGAAATGCATTGAGCTTAAGTTCTTTTTACTTGAAGGAATAGAGCTCAAACTCTTTTAGATCCGGGGCTTTATGCACTGGATTGGCCAATTTTAAAGAGTAAATGGTTTTTATCTAATAAAGAGATTTATATTTGAAGACTAACATCCAAGCCCAAGAAAAGCCCACATCACAATATGGTTGTTTATCGGATCGATTTTCCGTTTAATTCATATTTTAAAGATCAATTCATAATTTCATATAACACGAATTACTGAAACCTGATTTAAATATTCAAATTCAAATTAGAAAGTAGAAATCAACTAAATTGGAACTGAATTTAAGATTGAATAGCCTACAGCACACGATTGCCAGGAGCCCAGGACTGTTTTATGTGTTTTCAGACAACATTAAACAACCGTTCACCCAGCATTAGCTTCACCAAAGATATTTCGATTCTTAGGACATGAGTAAGGGAGATTAACGATCATGATGGTGAAGTCAAGCTGACTAAATTGTGTTGTGGACTTGAACCGTAGAGCAACCTGCTAACTATGATTTTAAAGGAAGACCGACAAAATCAGTTGTTTCGTCTTGACGATTTTAAGTTTTTAACCATCTTTCTTTTACCCTTCATAATCATTGGTTTGCATCAAAAATTTTCAAATGATATAAAATGGTTGATTATAATCTGTTACAGAAATGAAAATGAATAAAAATAACTGATAAGTTCCAAACCATACCGAACCATTAAGCCAGCAAACTATCAAAAGTTCAAAACCGAACCTAGAACCAACCATGCAACTTGGCTTAGCTTTTAAACGATTCAAACAATCTACTCTAAACACCACTAATAATCAGCCACAAATAGGAATCTACTTGTAACAGCATATAGCATATTTTCACCAATCCAACACAAAGTAACAAACTATATGCTTATAATCTATTTATACTAAAGCTAAAATTATCAATAACAGCTCATCAAAATATAATATCATATTCAACCGCATAGACCATAATAAAACATCTTCCCTCACCAACACCAGCAGCATTGTTCTTAAAAACCCTAATGCTGGCACACAGCTAAAAAAAATAATAACAATTAAGAACCTAAATTCTCAAACCAGCAACACTTAACCTAACCTCCTTCAAATCAATCAAGCATCGTTATCCTTATCAATCCGCACTCCGGAAGGCGTGGTACGACGCCGTGTCCTGGACGGAAGAATGTTATCCAAATCCACCTCCGCCAACGGATCATCAGACAGATCATCATCACCGTCCGATTCACTAGCACCACCACCATCATCAGAATCATCATCAGACTCTTCAATCATCTTTCCTTTACCTTTATCATCCTTCATTATACCTTTCCCCTTTCGATCAACTTCAACTTCACCTTCACCGTTAGAATGCTCATCTTCATCGTCGGAATTGACTTCGTATTCGTCTTCTTCTTCCTCTTCAATTTCGGTGATGGATTTGTCGTCTTCGACGGCGGCGGGAGGTTGGTTGTCTGGCCGGAGCTTCTTGGTGGAGTCGTCGTCGTCGGCTAGGGTTTCCGACGGTTGCTTTCGCTTGGGAGGAACAGGAACTACATTTGGTTCTTCACTGTTATTGAGCTCTGCCATGGCTTCCTTCAAGGTTCTAAACCCCCAACCTCTATTTGTTGTTCTGCCTATTTAGGGCTTTATTATTATTACCAGTGTTCGTACACTCTTTGTTGTTTGGGTACGGGTTTAAGCGTTAGATGGGCCGATCCACTAACTATTGGGTCTGGGGCAACCCACATAATTTTTCTTTTAATATTAATACTTATATGACGATGTTACTTGGTACTAGTGGATAGAGGTGCACAAATACCCGGTTTCGGATCCGACCCGGAACCGGTTCCTACCCATACCTGACTCGCAAGTAGGACCTGGTATAGGATTTCTCTCCGGAGCTATACCCGGTGGAACTGGAACCGGAAATACCTGACCCTACCCCAATGGCGACGCCAGGAAATTTTTTCTGTGGGTTCGAGATTTTCGGTGCTCGGGGTCAAAGTTTTCGGACCCAAATGGGCCGGATAGGTCATTCGATGAGATAAATAAACTACAATATCACTAAAATAAATGTACGTAGTCAACATTCCGTAAAATACTAAGTCATATTTAATAAAAAGATATTACATATTATAACCGTTCCCTACATATTTTTATGTTTTGAAAACGATTTATAAAATCTTCAATTGTGATTTAAAAAAGAATTAAGTTTTAATGTAAGAAATGCAAGCATCATATATAGTCGTCACCCATCTAATTATGTAAAATCTTAGAAAGATTCGTCATGAGGTTTGGATCGATTGAAGGCTTGAAGCAATCAAAGAAAGAGTGGGTCGACTGGCCATTGTTGTCGTCTGGTTGAAGTCCGGCAGGTAAGGCGATGGTTGAAGCCTCGAGGCGAGCTAACGAAGGCGATGAGGCAATGGTTGTTTGGCCGATAGAGAAATAATTTATCGGTTGATGAGGCGATGGATGTTTTTTTTATTTTTTTATTTGACTTTTACTTAGGGATTATGTCTACTAAGAATGTTAATTAGATTGGGTTTACTGGGCAATTCTATGAATAATTTGAATATATTTTTTACTATATATATTGGGTTATTATTGGTCCATTTAGTTTGCTAGCAATTTTTTAAGCTTTTTATATTTTATAATAAAACATATTCATTACTAAAAAATCTTCAACTAAAACTTTCATAATTAATGAGTTAGAATATTTTTTATAAAACGATACTGGGTTCGTTCGCCGAAAATAAATGGGTTCGCTCGTTGGTTCAATACCGTAGGTTATATATAAAATTGAAAAAAGGACCGGGTTTGGTCGAACCCGGTTGCCACAATGTGGCTCCGCCACTGCCTTACCCTACCCTACCCTACCCGAAACCTGAAAAAACCCAGAAAACCCGGTCAAATACCCAACTATACCCGAAATCGGTTCCTATTCGACTCGGTTTTGACTTTTGTGTCCCGGTTCCTGAAAATACCCGGTTTGCGTACCTCTACGAGTGGAGATACAAACGGTGGAAATTCTACATGGGCTATTTAAGATCGACTTGTAAAAAAAACACAAAATAGACTCGAATTCAATAACGTATGAGTGTGAGTCAGAGCCTAAAACAAGTTTGTTAAACTAGCCCGAGTATGACATTATCATTTACCTTAAATTATACATGTGTGTGTAGGTGTGTGTAAATATTATGCATATATGTATAATAAAAAAAACCTATTTTTTTTCTTTTTAATTCGTATTATACCTATACACATATGTATACTTTCATTTAATCTCTAGTTACGTAATGTACACATATGTACATTATCATTTACTTTAAATTATACATATGTGTATAGAAAAAAACATGTGTGTACATATATGTATATATTATACATATATGTATAATTTAGCTAAACCGATAATTTTTTTACGTTGTTTTTTAGAAATCGGGATGATAAATAAAAACTTTGGTTTTTTTACTTTTTTTATTTTTGTGTTTTTTTTGTTTTACGATTTTTTTTATTTTGGGTTTTTTTATGGTCCAAAATGATTCTCATAGCTCTCAATTCTCAAAAAGTTCTCACATGATCCTTATCCTATATATATATATATATATTATTTTGTATAAAAAAATATCTTAAATATATTTAAACGAACCATTTAAAAGCTTTCTGGTTGATTCCTACGTTTTCTCAAACCACTAGATTGCTTTATTTGTAAATGGAGACTTCTCATGCATTTGACCCGAGTTCACGGGTTTGGGTCTCATAAAACCCAGATAATCCTTAAACGAATTATAGCATCTCATAATATTAAAAATTAATTTCACCAAATTTTTGATGTGAAAATCCTATAAAATAGGGATATATTAAAAATTAATATCCATTTTTTTTTTAAAAAAAAGTTATTATTTATATTAAGAAACAATCTTATAGTAAAAAAAAAATAGGCGGATTATGGGTCTCACCAAACCAGATAGCCTTTAAACAGGTTATAGCATCTTATTTATTTGTGAAACTTTTTTTTATTATCAAACTCTAAGTATATTATTAACTTTCTTACAATAAATAAAATTAAATCCAAAAATATATAAATGTTAGAAACGAAAAATGAAAACAACCCCGTAATACGGGGGATTAAACCTAGTATAAATATAAATATGGGTTAGGTTATAATAGGAAGTACGGTTTTTGTAGGAAGGATAAGAAGTGATATTGTTCATCGATTTTGAACATGGATGGTTGATATTAGTTTAGGGAGGAAATCAAATGTGGAACAAGGTGAAGGGCATAATAGGGATAACGCATTTGTTGACTTTATATTCGTCATCGTAATTATCTTCGTCATTAAAGTTTTCCCCCAGCATCCTCATCATTGTCATTTAAGTTTACCCCAGCATCATGATTATCCTCATCATGCTCGTTTCCCCAGTGATACGAAGACTAGGTTCTATAAAACGGGGCCTCTACTACTGGTAACTGCTACGAAGAAGAAGAAGACTGACCTCCATAATCAGACCCGACAACAGGTAACTGGTTCGACGGCTTAATATCGTAAGCGAAATACTCCTAACATATATTAGTTAAAATCAAACAACAGTAATAATAAAAATAATAATATTTTAATATAATAATAATAATTTAATAATAATAATAATAATAAAACAATAATAATATATTAATGATGATAATAATAAAAAATATTAGCAATAACAATAATAAAATAATAATAATAATAAAATATATAACGAAACCTGATTCAAATTTGATAAGCTTGGCGAGCTAGGCTGATCGTTAGACTGTTCATGCTTAATATCATAGCCGACATACTCTTAACAAAACGTAATGTAACATGTCTTAGTTAAAAAAGCAACACTAACGACTTCATACTAAGTAAATATAAAACGAAACCTGGTTCAAGTTCGATAACCATGACGTGCTAGGCTGATCGTTAAGTTGTAAGCATTAATCTCGATTAATTATAAGTCTATACCCCACCATCCAGCTAGCGATTTACTACAACACTTGACTGTCTAGTGTGAACGCTCTAAACAAATAAATAAAATAGTATTTGACATTTGACTTAGATTAAAAAAAAAAGAAAAAAGAATCAGACGGTGCCAACTGCCAAGTAACGTAACAGAAAGAGGATAACGTGGCTGCAGCTGGGTATCGGTGGTGGGTCCTATCTTACATCACCCCTCACCTCCAATTCTTACGTGAAATATGCAGCATCCAAAACGTAACCAAACCCCCCCCCCCCCCCCCCCCCCTCCCATAGCCATCCTCCAACGCAGTATAAATCTTCGGCCACTAATGAATAATAATACTTAATAGTCAAACTCCCAACCACCTCTTTCATACATCGATCTTCCGTCACCATTCTCATTGCACTCCTATTTATTACTAATCAAAGTCATTAGCACACTCATTATCATCATGCATGCACCATGTAAAATCCTCTTCGTTTCTAAATATAGAGATCACTTTAATTATCTCTACAACCAACTCGCACCGCTTATTGCTTACTCACACACTTCCTCAGTATTTAACAAACTCATACGTATCATCATGATTGTATATATGAAGCCTCGCAAAGCAAAGGCTTGTTTAGTTTTGTTTCCAATTCCAAAATGACATATCCGGTGTACGTTTATGGAGTTCCGGAGATGAAGAAGGCGCTTGCTGCTGAGGCGAGGCGTCGGAGGATGACAATAGTAAAGAAAATTTGGGAGGCGAGGCGTTGGAGGATGGAAATGGTGACGAAAACTAGAAGTACCGTGGAGAGAATAAAGAGGCCAACTCCATATGGTCGTAATTCTGGATTCGCTCCGCCTCCTTTGCCTGCTTATGTATGATTCTGATCTCTTCGATCTATTGCTTTGAAGCATATGTTTTGATATTATTATTGTTGTTGTTGTTTTTCAATTGATTTTGTTTTCTTTTTTTCTTAATTTATTTTGTTGGATCTGATTATTTATTTATTTTTTTCATGTTGAAGTGCAGGTTTTCATGTAGTTTAAATTTTATTATTTTAATCTAAGAAATGATGAAAAAGGTGGTGGAATGTTTTCCTCTTGTTTGTGTCAAGATTCAGATGAAAGAAGATTTTATTTGAACATGTTTTTTTAACTATTTTAGACATATGCAAGTGATTACTTTTTAATTTATTAAGAACATGTTTTTTTTAATAATTTAAGCCAGGTCATCAAGATAAAATATTCAGAAAGATCTTGTTGGTCTTGTTCTTATGATAAATATTATGCTTATGCAAATCTTTTAGAAAGAAGCAATTGATCATTTTTTTAATTTATAAATTTTTGTATTTCAAAAGAATTATGTTCTACCAAAAGGCCATCTAGATCAAAAATTCATAAGGATCTTATTGGTTTTGTTTTATGATAAGTATTATGTTTATGCAAATCTTTTAAAAAGAAGAAATTGATTATTTTTTAATTTATAAATTTTTAATTCAAAAGAATTGTGTTTTATCAAAAGGCAGTCTAGATAGGAAATTCATAAGGATCTTGTTGATTTTGTTTTTATGTTAAGTATTATATTTATGCAAATCTTTTGTGTCCTAGATATTTTTTGTTCATATTTCCCTAAATATGAAAAGTAAATTTGCAAAAATGTTTGTATTAAATTAAATGAATTTTGGAGTTAGATATCAATATTTGGAAAAAGAAAAAAAAAGTCATTAGTTTAGAATCAGTAAATCATTTAATGGTAATTAAGAAGGATTTTGTTTTTCTTTTTCTAATAAATATTATGTTTATGCAAATCTTTTGAGTTCTAGATATTTTTATTCGTATTTTCTCAAAAATGAGAAGCAAATCTACAATAATAGTGAACTAATTAAATGAATAACCACTAGTTTGGTATAATGACAAAGGTGTATGACTTTTAATCGAATCGAAAGGTTCTGGATTCTAGTCTCGTTAGAGACATAAAAAAAGGAAAAAAATATTATCCGTTTAAAATAAAAAACTAATTAAATGAATTTTGAAGTTGACTAAAAAGGTCACTAGTTTTGAATCAATAATAAAACATTTAATGATTCTTTCATTAAGAAGAATCTTGCTGGTTTTGTTTTTCTGACAAATATTATGTTTACGCAAATATTTGAGTCCCAGATACTTTTAAGGGGAAAGTGAATACGATGTTGTTAGCCGTCTAACCTTATGCGTAAAACCCATTAAAACTACGTTGTTTTGATTAAAAAAATAATAATTTTGATTTTGTTCATGTTCAGATAATTCAAATGAAAAGAAAAAAAACCCTAAATACTGAAAAAGAAATGAAACCACATTCTTGCTTGTTGGTTTCTTCAACCCCTACAACCTGCCAATCCTTAGTCAATAACGTTTTAATCAATTAAATATTACTTCTGAAATTGCTAAATTGAATAAACATATGAATCCGTTGGTTTCCAAATGCAATAGGTTTTTCAATTAAAGTATTTAATTGGCCCATTATGAATATGTTGAGTTCTTATCAAAAGGAAGAACAGTAAGATACTGAGTGTATTTTTAGGGGAAGAACGAACAGGGTTCTTTTCTCCGTCAATTTTTAGGGTTTTTTTCTTTTTTAGTTGTTTACAAACAAGAATAAAATTATGTTTTATATTATTTTTTAATCAAAACTACGCCGTTTTGATAGGTTTTGCGTGTAAGGTTAGACGGCTAACAGCACCGTATTCATTTCCCCCTATTTTTAATCATATTTTCCAAAAATGAGAAGCAAATCTTAAATGAATTTTGGAGGCCGATATCAATATGTGGAAAAAGAAAAAAAGTCGTTTAATAGTATAGAATCAATAATCATTTAATGGTGGTCCGTTTAGTGTCGCATGTTGTATGACTTCTCGAATAAAGATTTCAGTTGATTTTCTTGAACCAACAGTCATTGTAGAACAAGGGCAATGCATATCATTTAAATAGATTTTGACATTGATACTTAATCTTCTTGACATTACTAGCATAGCTTTGTATATGTATACGCGCTCTTGGTTTTGCGTTCGATGACAATGATCTAGACAATGATCTATGCTTATTTTTACAAAAAAGTGGCAGTTTAATGTTAACTGTCTGCATAACTTTTACAAGGAAAGAAAGGCGACACGCCTTCCATTTGTGATCTTTATTCATATTTCTATCCAATCATCTGCAAGTAGGGCCCGTTTCGGTTTTGTTTTCGTCACATATTCGCTTGTCGTCACTAGGTTGTTAGTTAATGTCGCATATTCGCATGTCGTCACTCGTCTAATTCAGTTCATGTTTTGTCGCATATTCGCATGTCGTCATTCGCTTAATATGGTTAAGTCAATGTTTTGTCGCATGTCGTCACTCGTTTATGGTTATTATTTTTTTAAAATATTTTTTTATCAAACAACTTACGGTTGACTATGCCATAACCTTTAAAAAAGATGAGGTTCTTGGCTTCCAACGGGAGCGGCTTCTCTGTCCATTGGATAGAGGTAGGGGTGCAAACGAGCCGAGCTGCTCGCGAGTTACTCGAGATCGGCTCGTTAAAAAGCTCGATCGAGCCGAGCTTAATCGAGCCCGAGCCCGAGCTCAAGCCTAAAAGTAAGCTCGTTTAATAAACGAGCCCGAGCCCGAGCTTCACTTATCAAGCTCGAGCTGGCTCGCGAGCCTAAACGAGCTTGCCATTTATATAATTTTTTAAAATATATATTTAATATATATTAATTAATATATATAATGCTATGAAAAAATAATTAATAATAACTAAATAATATATATTATTTTATATGTAAAATATTTATAATAAAAAAATAATATATAAAAATTATTATAATTATATAAAAAAATAATTGATATATAGAAACGAGTCGAGTCCGAGCTTGAAAATCTACTCACGAGCCGAGCTCGAGCTTTGAAAATAGAGCTTGAAACGAGCCGAGCTCGAGCCCTGTACAAGTTAAACGAGCCGAGCTCGAGCCTAGTCGAGCTCGAGCTCGGCTCAGCTCGTTTGCACCCCTAGATAGAGGTATTGCTTGACCCCATCATACCCTCCTCATACCCTACCAGTAGTTCTTTTGTGATTGGGATTATACTTGGTATGTTTGTTCGTTTGTTGTTTATCATTCTAACGGCTTTTATACATCTCCAAAGTACACATTTTCTTACGCCATGTTAATAAAGTATGTGAAAATGCATATTCAATGTAGTGTAAGACTTTCTACCCACATCATGGTCTTGATTTCTCTAAACACATATTTTCTTTCTCTCAATATCAGGTCCTTAATTCTGAGAGGTTGCAGTACATATTTTGTAAAAAATTACAAAATAGTGACATTGGCCGCAGAATCGTATTGCCAAAGGTTGGTCTTATTATATTTTCGTTACCGTTAAAAAGTATGACTGTATGGTAGTGAGTTAAAGAGGCCAATAATGCTGTCTGGCTTGTTGAATATATAAATTTAATTGTTCGTATTCATTTCAGCGCCCGGTAGAGGCTCATCTGCCTAAGCTCGTTGAACATCAAATACTCTCTGTACCTGTGATTGACTTGGATGGTGGGCCCAACAGGGAATTCAAGTTCAGGTTGGTCTAGCTTACCAGCAGGTTGTGTAATGGGTCATTTGGGTTGAACTGTAAAAGCTTATTGTTCATTTTTAGAGCTTCTTATAAATAATTATTGTGTTCATCATCTATACGGGTATTTTACATCTCGTTTAACCCTTTCCTATTTAATCCACATTTACTGGTTTGACCCGTTTGTAATAAAATGCAACCAAGTCAACCCATTTTCTAAATGAACATGTTGAAATCTACAACTCTATATAAATGGTATGTTGTTATGAAGCACAAGCTCGAATTTATTACTTTCTTCACTTTATAGAAATTTATCGGTGTTTTATCTTTTTATCTTTTTTTTTTGTGTTCTTTCAACAGGTACTGGCCGAATAACATGAGCCGGATGTACGTGTTTGAGGGCACAGTTGTGTCATTCATACACCCTTTTAGTTCTCTCTGATCACTAAACGTTTATGTTTTCTAAATCGTTAATCTTGTTTCAGGGGCGTTTACCAAGAAGTATAAACTTCAAGCAGACGACTATGTGCTAATGTACAAGGATAAGGATGCCAAGAATCCGGACTATGTAAGCATGTTATATACGCTAAACATTAAAAACATTATAATACATTTTTTTTCTATGTTATATGAATAAAAATCATGTGTTTTGCTGCATAAACAGTTTATTCGGGCTGTTAAAGCTAGTGAAGTTGAAAGATGGTGGTGTTGATGCTGGTGTTGATGGTGGTGTTGATGCTGCAACGCATGCTGGCATGGCGCACACGCATTGCAGCAACGAGAATTACAATTTGGATGACATTTTGAACTCGTTCATGCCGTGGGATGAGTTCATGGAATCTTTCCCCTCCATCAACTCCACCGAGTGCATGGTGCGCACGGATTGCAGCAACGGGAATGACAATTTGGATGACATTTTGAACTCGTTCATGGATTCTTTAACCCCCCAGAGTGCATGGCGTGCACGGATTTTAGCAACGAGAATGACAATTTGGATGCCATTTTGAACTCGTTCATGTCGTTGGATGAGTTCATTGATTCTTTACCCCCCGCCAGCTCCACCGAGTGGTTTCACTGATAATGGGTCTGACGAGGATTTCCCTCATGTTTAAGCGAAAAACAATGCTTTTCATGTTGCTGGTTTTGTGTGTGTGTGTGTGTGTGTGTGTATCATCTGCACTTTTATTATATGTGTAAGGAAAAACAGCTAACTGCTGCCTGTTATGTTTCGAACTAGACGTGTGTTGTTTTGTTTTGCTTCTAGGACATGTATGTTTTGTTTTGGATATGTGTGTAAAGGGTTTTTGTTTGGACTTTGAAGCTTATTATTCCAAACTGCTTACAAGTCGATAACAAGCAATGAATCCAACACCCCCCCCCCCCCAGATTATATGTTGTTTAAACCTTTTTACTATTATAATACAGATTACAGATTATCATGCTTGTTTTTATAGTTATTAATTTGTTATATTTTCGTTCTCTTTTGTATTTTATATATTTTTTGAAAAATTAAAACGATTATGACCGAAACTATCCACATATCAGTTATCCCAATCTGGTGAATTAATTGATATTTCCCATTTTTGAATTTGTTAAACGACCGACGGAGGTGCCTTTCGTCATCCTTCAAGAACTCACGGACGATCAACGAGTCCTTGAGTGTTTTTAGATGGTCTTTCCGTTTTACAAAGATGCCCACAAGAGATTGATTAAAAGTGTAAATCAAAGAGGTTGATTTATGCATTACTTCATCAAGTCTTGTGTTGGACAAAAGATGTAAATTAAGCACGTGGATAAAAAAGTTGTGAAAAAAGAGAGAACAATATAAGCGTTGTTACAACCAGGCCATAAATTATTAAAAGCTTGATTAAGTAATAAAATGCCTTATATTTTTCCTTCTGTCTGGGCTATCTGACAATACCTTTTACAGCTTGACGTGCAAAAGTTGCTTGACCAACGCCAGGTTCAATAGAAGCAAAACCAACGGCCAATCCAATGTTACATAGATGCTTTTTATATAACATTCTTGATTGTAGGGATGAGAAATTGACAGCATTCACACATTTGCCATAATTTAAACTATTGATGGCAATATAAGTGGGTTGGATTGGATTTGAAAGATGGGTTTTTTAAATTGAGGGTTAGGATGGGTAAAGTTAATCCATCATGACCCAAGTAAAGGTTAAAATGCAAAGGATTTTAAAAACCCCTCAAAAAAATATTTAAAAAATTTAATAAAATATTAATAACTCAAAATATAAATAAAAAACACAAAAACTAAAATAACTAAAATGTCTTCCCTATCATCCTCGTTTATAAAAAAAATAAAAACCTTGGTTTCGTCTCGGTTCAGGTTTGGTTTTTTTTGGTTCATTTTTGTTTTTTTTCGTTTCGGTATCTATTTGATTTCAATGTTTTCTGTTTTTGTTTGGTTTCGATTTCTCAGTTTTATTCAGTTTAGGATGGGTATGGGTCAAGATGGGTAAAGTTAACCCATCTTGAAGACTTGAACTAATTAAAGGTTAAAACACCTCATTTCAAAAACGCATCAAAAAAACATTCAAAAATTAATAAAAAAAATAACTCAAAATATAAATCAAAAACATAAAAAGTAAAATAACTAAAATGTTTCCCCCGTCAGCCTCGTTCATTTGAAAAAAAACACTTGGTTTTGTCTCGGTACAGGTTCGGTTTTTTCAATTTTTTCCGCTTCGGTTTTGCTTTTTTTCATTTCGGTCGGTTTCGGTATATGTTCGATTTCAATGATTTCGGTTTTGATTTCTAGGTTTCTACTCGGTTCATTGGGTTTTGTTTGAAATAAAATTGGTTAAAGCTTGTTTTAGTCCATTCTAACCCATAAACAAACCAATTCTAACATATACTCAAAAGTCACTAGCATTTTCCCAACTCATATCGACCTTCTTGCAAAATTCTTTACTCATCTTAATTTTAAAAATTATCCAAATTGACCCAAAACAACCCATCTGTTTGGTTTTGCCACCCTTAATTTAAACCCATACACTTAAATGCATAGAAATCTAAACTTTATAAAAGAAAAAAATAAGACGCACAATTTAAAAGTAGCACATGCCCAAATCATGTGCCGGACCGTTTTGAAACTTGTTGGCAAAAATCAACTAAAAATGTCGCATAGTAAGAAACTTGTCCATAACCCCTAACCATTTAAGGAACTTGTTTATAGTTTAGTCCTCTGTTGGAAGAGCTTGATGCAGTTTTCTTGACCCCCGAATCTTACCTTTTGGTTCTGCTGCTGCTGTTGCATAAGATAATCATTATTAACTTTTTCTCAAGTGAAAAAGAAAGTAAAGAAATAGACAAATGTCACGTGTCACATCAGGAAAACGAGAGCGTCACGCAATAATAATCAAGTTTATCAAGTGTTTCATTATAAAAAAATGTGTACTGGACCGTTTTGGAAGGGAAAAACGGCCCAAAACACCGGGTAACACCACCCCCGGGGCGTTTTGGGGACAGTTTTGGTGGCCACCGTTTTGCACATGACAGCGGAGAGGGAAGAGTCGGTCAAAATGACAACGCGGCACTTTTTAGAAAATGTCTCGCTGATTGGGGTATCATGTGTAGCAAACCGCCCCTAAATAGAGTGTTATGACTATACATGGTCTAATCGCTTAACATTTTTATTTGTTCATGTATCAACTATCATTAGGCATTTCAAACAAACATACATAATAAAAAATCTCACTTATAGCATAGTTATTGCTAGGGTATGGGGAGATAGGATGAGGGAAAGTATTTCCTCTGTCCCAAGAGATAGACCTTTCACTAAGATGCCAGCTCCAAAACCCTTTTTTTACATGTATAGTATACGTATTCATATCCTATCAATCATATTTAGTGAGTGCGGTTTTATAATGCACGGAGTGGTTTAGGATACTATGAGTGGATGAGAGGGAAAATGTAATAATTTTTCTGTATATTCCTCTTCCACCCTATAAACTTTTTAATATTTTTTTTTAAAGTAGTTGTGAGTGAAGAAGAGAAAAAATGTAATAATAAAGATATAAAGATAAGATGAGAGAAAAAATGTAAAGATTTTTCTATATATTGAAAAAATTCCTGTTCCACCCTATAAATTTTTTAATATTTTTTAAAAGTGATTGTTAGTGAAGAAAAGAGAATGTAATAATAATGACATAAAAAGAATATTATTTAATTGAAAATAAGAGAGAAAATGTTGTGATTTTTAATGTAATTTTAGATTTGAAGACAGGGAAAGAGATGTGAACGCACTTATCCATCAAATATTCCTCATTTTAAAATATAAAAATTCTTCAAAAGCGCGCCCCATCCCTTTCACCATTTTATTGTAAACTCTTCATGTATGAGAGCATTCACATCCTATCCCCTTATCTGTGTGAGGGAAGTTTCTATAATGTGGAGAGTGGTTTAAGATATTGTGAGTGGATGAGAGAGAAAGTGCTATCTTGTTGTATATTCGAAAAGCTACTGTTCAACTCTTAAATTTTTTTTTATATTTTTTGAAAGTTGTTATGAGTGAATAAAAGAGAAAAAATAATGATAAATGAATAAAAATATTACTTAATTGAAAATAGAGAGAAAATGTACTAATTTTTAGTGTGATTTTAGATTTGAAGATAGATACGATGTGAGGTTTTTATGAATTAGAGAAAAATTATAGAACACACATTTTTTTTAAATTAGTGATAAATTTTAAAAACTATAATTTTTAATTTATAAATTATAGGATGAATTGTGGTGGATCATGGATGGAATGTGAATCTGCCACTAGTTCCAATTTGTTTGACACATTCCATCCATTAAAATGCTCTAAGGAATTAGAGTGTATTACCAACCTTTTCTTCTCACATCTCGACAGTATAAACTTGAACATTGACATTGAAATGCTTTGATGGGGTGGTCAACGTCCTCAAAGTCGATTCCATAGTCCTGAAATTATTAACACGCCATTTAAATAAGTGGTTGAAATTGGTAGTTGCAGTAATAAGATAGTTGCAGTTACCCATGTTAGTTCTTCATATGGATCAATATCCCTTTTAGCGAAAAAAGCAATCTGCGTAAAAAAAACCAATGAAAATATCTGAAAATAACCATATAGAGTGTTTGAAAGTTAATACAAACGCTCGACTCGTTGAGACATTTCTATCCATTACTTTTGGGGCATGTAACCCAGGGTTGTGCCGTGTGCATGAAACCGAAATAATCAAAACCCAACTCAAAAACCAGTGGTTTGGTTTAATGTTTTTATCGAAAACCGAATTTCCGTTTCACTTTGTGTTGGTCCAAATATGAGTCTGCCAACTCTTGAATCAGATTTATATCACATTTATACACTAACAATAGGGCATGAATACATACATGATAGTAGTGATGGTCTGGCGTTTCCACTTCAACTGGGATCTCGATCAAGTTTGAATCAAAGCATCTAAATTTTTAGAAAAAGAATAGGCTACATTATAAAAAGTTATAGTCTCAAATTGCATATTGAAATCCAACATTCATAATCTGGGATAAATATACCACTAAAACATATTATGTGATTTGCACACATATTTCTGCATGGCTTAAGAAACTATGCAAAATCTTTTATACGCTTATGTGTTATAAACTGAAAAAGGTTTACATAGTTTCTGAAGCCGTGAAGAAAAAAAACATGTACATGTTCAATACGATAGGGGTGAGCAAATGATTGAATTAACGAAACTGAACATTAGTTGATGTTCGGTTAAGCCAAAATTGATTATGATACAATCCCGGGCCAATCACCAAGGAAATCCGAGGCATTAAAAACATATTTCAGAAAAAAAGGGAAGAAAATCAAGACAGTTGTGAGTGAGAAGGAGTCTACACTATTTTTGGCAACTTATTCAACCCATTCGGTAATAGTAGCAACTGATATCAATCAGCTCAATTCTAGAATAAATCACCTTAATTCTAGGATCAGTTTATTTTCATATTTTCATTATAAGTAGGCAGACTAGCTATCTGTTTAGTATCTCATTATTATTTACTACTACATTTTGTAATCGGAGACCGAGCCCCTCTCGAATCGGGCCTTATCATTTCTGTTTCAATAAAGAAGTTAGTCTGCTGTTGTTTGCTTTATTTTCGTGTTTCTATCATTGGTTCCATTGCCGGGAAACACGAAACAAGCGATTGAAGAACAATGGTTCAGACCCGGGGGAGTACAGGAGAAGGGAACCAGCAGCATGATACTATCGCTACACAATTGGCTGACATTGCAGCTCGATTGGAGTCCATGGAATCCATGAAAGATGACATTGCGGCATTAAAAGCGGGAGGACATTCACGAGGGGGGAGCCGGAATGAAGAGGGAGAAAGTTCTTGGAAGAATAGGCAGCAGTATCGACCTTACAACAAGATTGATTTTCCCACTTTTAGTGGTGGGGACCCTCGCGGATGGTTGTTGAAAGCTGAGAAGTACTTCAAGTATTACAACATAGACGATGAAGAAAAAGTTGAAGTAGCTTCTATGCATCTAGAAGGAGATGCGCTGGATCTATATTCCTGGTTATCCCAGGATCAACCTCTGGTTTTTTGGGAAGAATTCTCCAAGATTTTCACAAAAAATTTCGGTCCGCACGAGTTCCAAAATCCCGATGAGTATTTTTGTAGCATTAAGCAAACTGGTACGGTTAATGAATATCGGCAAGAATTCGCAAAACGTTCTTCCCGAGTTTCAAATTGGCCGGACCACTGCTTATTGGGGGTGTTTCTAAATGGATTAAAAGATGAACTGAAAGCCGATGTACGAATACACAAGCCGCGCACAGTGTATAAAGCGATGAGTTTGGCATTGGAATTTGAATCTAAACTCACCCACTCACGAGCCGTAAAAAACACGGCCGCTACCACCAACAACAAGAACTCTTATTCTGAATCCCGACCCAATTCTCTACCAAATTCAAACTCCACCACAAATACCAACAGAAGCAATCAAATCAGTGAGACCGACAAACAACAGAGATTCTTGAAAGGCGAATGTTTTAGATGTGGGGAGAAATACGGCCCGGGTCACAGATGCAAAACCGGGACACTCAAAGTATTAGAGGCTGAGGAGGAGGCGGGAGAGATCTGTGAAGAAGAGATGGAAACAGATTCGGATCAAGTCAACACCGCGGAGATTAGTCTGCACGCTATTCTGGGTAAAACTCCTCCAACTACAATGAAAATCAAAGGTACGTTGCAAGCAACTGAAGTACTAATTCTGGTGGATGGGGGGTCAAAACATAATTTCATATCGGATATTCTCATTACTGAGCTACAACTGGCTACCCAACCTGTTGCACCCTTTGGTGTGCAGATTGGGAATGGAGACATCATAAGATGTAGCAAGATCTGTAAGGGCTTAAAATTAGAGGTGGATGACCTCAAAATTACCCAAGACTTTCATCCTTTTTCATTGGGTGGGGCGGATTTAGTCTTGGGAATCCAATGGCTAGCAACTTTAAACACGGTGCAAGCTAATTGGAAGGAAATGTTCATGGTCTTTACTATTGAAGGAAAGAAATATAAGCTGTGTGGTATTGAATCGGGTCCTCATAAATCATCAAGTTTTCAACATTTAGCCATTGAACCCATATCTACACCAGCCATACCTGTCCCTTTTCAGCCGATTGTTGACCAATACCGAACGGTTTTTGACGAACCCACCAGCCTGCCACCTGTTCGTTTCCAAACACACTCCATATCTCTGTTACCCAACACCAGCCCTCCCAATATTCGCCCTTACAGGTACCCTTATTCCCAAAAGAATGAGATCGAAACACAGGTTGCCCAGCTCCTCATCGATGGCTTTATCTAACCCAGCACCAGCCCTTTTTCTAGTCCCGTATTACTAGTGAATAAAAAAGATAATTCATGGAGAATGTGTGTGGATTATAGGGCCCTTAACAAAGTGACTATTGCCGATAAATACCCGATCCCGAATATTGATGAATTATTAGATGAATTATATGGATCCACCATTTTTTCAAAACTGGATTTAAGGGCAGGCTATTACCAAATCCGAATGACACCCGAGGACATTGAAAAAACAGCCTTTCGAACTCATTCCAGGCATTATGAGTTCAAAGTTATGCCTTTCGGCTTAACAAACGCACCATCCACTTTTCAGGCTGTTATGAATGATTTATTTCGACCCTTTTTACGTCGTTTTATCCTTGTTTTCTTCGATGACATCTTAATTTACAGTGCTAACATTGAGCAGCATCAAGAGCATGTAAAACAGTTCCTGAAGCTATTACAAGAAAACCAATTCTTTGCCAAGATGTCGAAATGCTGTTTTGGGCAAGATCAAGTGGTATTTCTGGGACACGTCATCAATAGACATGGGGTTGGTGTGGAAGAAGAAAAAATAACAGCGGTTAAGTCGTGGCCGATCCCAACAAATGTTAAAGAAGTGAGGCGTTTCTTAGGGTTAACGGGGTACTATAGACGATTTGTCAAAAACTATGGTATTATAGCCCGCCCTCTCACGAATTTAACCAAAAAGGATGGGTTTATATGGTCGGATACAGCATTGGCAGCATTCGAAGCTCTGAAACAGGCCTTGATGTCTACTCCTGTTCTAGCTTTACCCAATTTTTCGAAGTCATTTGTGGTGGAATGTGATGCTTCATCAGAAGGCATAGGGGCTATTTTGTCTCAAGAAGATCATCCCGTGGCATATTTCAGCAAAGGGTTTTCCCCTTCAAACAAGTTTAAGTCGGCCTCGATCGGGAGTTACTAGCCTTAGTGATGGCTGTCCAAAAATGGAGCCATTACTTATTAGGTCGCCACTTTATCATCAGAACAGACCATTACACTCTGAAGTTTTTGCTGGAACAGCGGATTACAACTACTGAACAACAAAGATTGTTGTTGAAACTAATGCCTTTTGATTTTTCCATTGTTCATAAAGCAGGGAAAGAAAACAAAGGAGCTGATGCACTTTCAAGAAGACCCCACACAGGAGAATTTTCAGCACTGATCACTCCTTATTGTGCTGAAATAGAAGAAATAAAAGCAGGCTTTAAAACAGACCCGTTCACCAGAAATTGGATTGATAAATTAAGTGAAGCACCCGACAATACTTCGGGATTCACTTTGGTCAATCAATTATTATTTTACCATGGCAGATTGGTGATACCAGCCACCCCCAATCTCCGCATCAAAATGTTACAGGAGGCGCACGATACTCCAAGTGCTGGCCATGGAGGTTTTTTAAAATCCTACAAAAGGTTATCTGTCCGATATTTTTGGCCAAAAATGAAAGCTGATGTGCGACTTTTTGTACAACAATGTTTAGTGTGCCAACAACAAAAGTACCAAGCACTGTCTCCAGCCGGTTTACTCCAACCACTGCCCATTCCCGAACGGATATGGGAAGATGTCTCAATGGATTTCATTGTGGGGTTACCCCCTTCTAATCGAGCAGATACGATCTTGGTTGTTGTGGATCGTTTGAGCAAATATGCACATTTCATGTGCTTATCTCATCCTTACACGGCCAAAACCGTAGCTGCAGTTTTTTGCAAAGAGGTTGTCCGGTTACATGGGTTCCCTAGGTCCATTGTCTCTGATCGGGATGTCATTTTTATCAGCCATTTCTGGCAAGAGCTTTTTCGTTTGAGTCAAACTAAGCTCAAACTAAGTACTAGCTATCATCCTCAAACAGACGGTCAAACGGAAGTCTTAAACCGTTGTTTGGAGGCCTACTTGCGCTGTTTTGCTAGTGAACAACCGAAGAAATGGGATGATTATTTATCATGGGCTCAGTACTCGTATAATACGGGGTACCATACATCAACCGGCACTACTCCGTTCACAGTCGTTTATAGCCGAGAACCTCCCCCTTTGGTTCCTTATGTGGTGGGAGAAACTACAAACGCTGATTTAGCACAACAACTTATCGACCGGGATGATATGCTGAAGATATTGCGGGACAACCTCCAAAAAGCCCAAAGCCGCATGAAGAACCAAGCTAATACAAAGCGGCGCGATGTTTCCTTTCAAGTGGGGGACTTTGTTTTTTTAAAAATTCAACCCTACCGACAGAAAACGCTGGCCAAAAAGAAATACGAGAAACTGTCATCAAGGTTTTTTGAACCGTATCGTATCAAAAGGGTTGTTGGCCCTGTTTCCTATGAGTTGGAACTCCCTGCTGATGCAAGAATTCACCCGATATTTCATGTCTCCATGCTCAAAATGGCTCATGGTGATTTATCGTCCACACCAACGCCTCCATTACCCATCACAAACGATTGGGAATTACATGTGCAACCAGCTGCTGTTCACGCTCATCGCTGGATCAATGAAGATGGAAAACTTGTCTTGGAAGTATTAGTCTCATGGCAATCACGCCCGATAGAAGAATCTACGTGGGAACCATATGATTTATTGACTGAGCAATTTCCTACTTTCAGCCTTGAGGACAAGGCTAATTTCCAGGGGGGAAGTAATGATACAATCCCGGGCCAATCACCAAGGAAATCAGAGGCATTAAAAACATATTTAAGAAAAAAAGGGAAGAAAATCAAGACAGTTGTGAGTGAGAAGGAGTCTACACTATTTTTGGCAACTTATTCAACCCATTCGGTAATAGTAGCAACTGATATCAATCAGCTCAATTCTAGAATAAATCACACCTTAATTCTAGGATCAGTTTATTTTCATATTTTCATTATAAGTAGGCAGACTAGCTATCTGTTTAGTATCTCATTATTATTTACTACTACATTTTGTAATCGGAGACCGAGCCCCTCTCGAATTGGGCCTTATCAATTCTGTTTCAATAAAGAAGTTAGTCTGCTGTTGTTTGCTTTATTTTCGTGTTTCTATCAGATTACCAAAATTAATGGTTCGGTTTTAGTTTATGGTGTGTGGTATAACCAAATGGCAAATTGGATTTTAATAATCTCACTTTTTTGCAGTTAGCCGATAATATTCTCACCTTAGAAAATACATAAAAAATAGTTGTCACCAGTCTCATCTTTCATACTGATTTCATTGAATCTCTGTTAAAAAAACTTAACAGAGTTGGGTCTTTTGATCAATCGACGTTTGGAGCACCGTTTCGAGATAAGTTTTGCATCAATCGACTCGTATCCTCATTCCTATCAAAAGCCCTAAACCATCAGTTTGAAATTTAGAAAAACGAAGGTACAATAGAAACAATTAATTTGAAAGGTGGGACGGATGGCAGGAATTTCTGAGGTGGGATTATTATCAGTCAACTGCAAAATGCAAAAAAGTGAGATTATTAAATCCAATTTGCCTAACCAAATTAAACAAGCCAAACCAATTATACATAAAGGTTATAGCAATATGAAGCTTTTATCAATGATAATCATCTTCTAATGATATCTTATCCAGCTTTCTATGGCATTCATTAATTTGTTTCAAATGACAGTGTCTTTGAATTACACATTGGTCTCTTATTATCATTTTCATTAAATGATAATCTAATTCTTTATAATACTCATTTTATAATCTAACTGTATTCACTTTATATTGCTAAACAGAAACCGAATTAACCGAAACCGATCAATTATGGATGGTTTCAGTTATTGCCATTAACTGAATCCAACCATGCACACCAATACCTGTGATTTATGAACCTTGCAACATTCCCAAAATGAGTGGCATCCAAACACAAAGCTTATTCATCTTTTAGTACTTGTTCAGACCCCCAATCAGCATCTAGGTATACCGGATATGTATGCCTCTCATTTTTTCTACTTTGCTTGTTTCTTTCATATAACTCGGTATTTGTTAATATTTCCCCAACATATTCACATATAAAGGAGCCTTTTGGCAAATGTTCAACTGACCTAACAGCCCAACCTTTACCCTTTGTAGAAAACACCTGCAATTTTGATTAAAGCAGAATTAACTTGCAATTGACGAAGTAGATGTTTCATGTTTATCACACAACAGAAGCTTACCCCTACTTCTACTTATTATGGATGAGCTGATTTTGGTTGTACTATATCTCTAACAAGTCAGTTGGGTTAAATGAAAACAATTAGCAAAGATTCTAACTTATGGCATTAGGCCATTTTTAGTGCTTACAACCACCTAGATATGTTACTCAAAGATTCTAATTGTTTATTGTAAATTTGTAATGTTATTGTTTATCTATTCAAAACCCACACATTAATTGTTTACAAGAAAAAATTTTAATTGGACAAAAGTGTTTGGGGTCACCTAGCGCCCGGCCCGGCCCGGCCCATATCAGCATGTATTAAAGTTTAAAACTTAAAAGCGGCCCATTTCAACCACAACTCATTACATGACCGGCCCATTTTAACCGCACTAGTCTTTTGCAATTATTTTGGACCCTTTGTCTATAAAAAGTCAAAACTAACTTACCTGCAACTTGCAAGCAGGACCTCTTTGTACAACACGGTTGCCACAATCCATTGAGCATCCGCATTTTCTCCAACACTCCTTTATAAACTTTCTCAACACATGACCTTTGCACGGTTCAGGATTATGCTCATCCTTGGCCTTCTCCAAAGGGCATTCTTGGCAATGAAAAAGATGGTGATCTTGCGGTTCACGATTTATGGAAATACACTCATCTAAAAAAGCATCTTTTAACAGGCCTTGTGGTGTGTAGGCAAACTCGCCACCTGTTTCATGAGAACACGCACATGGGACCCGCCTAGAAAGACAATCGCTGGTACATTTTAAACAACAATCGCCATCAGAAATCCGGGCTAATGAAAAAGGTACAAATGCATCCTGAAAAGTTATGTTTTGTGGTATGTAGAGAAACTTTGGTAGTTCTAATCCAATTTCATCTATTAGTGAAATCTTAATTTTCTCCGTGCCTCTGGTTATGTCATCAATGTTGTGATAAGTTTTAGAGGTCCTCTGTAATAACGAGCTAGAATGATCTGATTGTACACCTGGGCGTGTCGGTTCGGCTCTAGGCTCCATGTCATCGTCCGGCTGGATATATTTACACCTCTTTTTTTGCACTATGGTGTTCGTTTTAGTGGATGTGGATCCTTCTACAGTGGGTTTCTGCATTAAAAGAAGGCACATAATCACTTGCTACAAAATATCAAATGCAGCTGTTACAAGAAACAGACCCTAGAAAAACCTATCTTGGGCCCATAAGGCAATATTAATACATATAATTAACAGTGGAAAAAGAAAAGCAGAAGTGCATTGGATTAAGTAATGAATAACAATTTGGAGCTTTAATCAAAAATGTACCTTGTCATCTTGGGACTGAAAAATAGCATCTGCAAGTGTTCGGTAATTATCTTCCTCTATTAGTTCCCAGTTCCGATTGTATAATTTTAGAAGATTTTTAAGGACGGGTTTAACAACTTCGGGAGAAATCGATAAGTCCTTCATGGCACTTATGGCTTTTCTTGCTTTTTCTTCATTTGAGTTTGGAGGTCTCCGATCTGATGTTTCTGAATCTCTTTGATGAGTTGTCATTTACCAAATTGAGTTTACAAGTGATATTCTCTCAAACTGTAAAAAGAGAAATAACATCATGCATTTCAGAAGATATCACACTAACAAATGAGAAGACTGTTCAAATATACAAATCCACACTCTAAATAGTAAAACGATAGAATAAGAGAATAAGCATCACATGTGTCTTTTTTTTTTTTTTTTGAGAAGACTAAATCAGCCAGAAAAAATAATGTCTTCCAGTATCCATAATATAACTTTATATTGTTGCTTTGTATTTCAGCATCTACTATCATTTTTTTAACCAGGAGCTCACTGATTTGTTTTCATTGCCGAACATCTCTCATGTCCCCAACCGATATGGGATTTGCCTAAAGGTGTTACAGTTATTAAGAAGTTTGTTAGGTTTTCTAATTTCCAGTTTCCAATTCGTGAGAAGTTCTCATGTTTTAGTGGGTAGTTTCGACATGAATCAGCTTATATATCATTAACACATCCATGATGAATGAAAGCAGTAACAATTATTCAGTATATACATGTATTACCCTTCTATTTGAGTTTTTCTAAGATAACAAACAGGCCCAAGAAAAAAACAGAGTAAAACACATGAAACTGAGTGAAATATTTGTGATATAGCAGCAGCAACAGTCAACAAAAGGGCGTTTTCTTAGCCTTTTATGTACAGGTACAGCAGCAACAAAAGACCTACAACAATGGTTTCAGACCAGTGTTGTAGAACTTGTTAGGCGCTAGTCAGTGGCCGCCCCAACTAGCGATTAATTATGGATTAATTGGATTTGAATTTTATATGTTGCTTTTCAAAATTGTATATACAAAATTATGCATATGACTTTTCAAATACTTCAAAAACTTTGACCAATTTTAACCGAAATTTTATCGATATTCACCACTAGCTCCAATTTTAAGGGCCGATTAGGTGAAATCAAATCGATTGCCCACCGATTTCCTATTAATCAGTGTCTAATCGTAATTTTACAACACAGATTCAGACACGGTCATGGGAGACGAGGTAGTTGTTGATCAACAACCTCCTAGTTACATCAACTCTAGCCATCCATCAACGTAAAAGTATACGAATCAAAGAAAACCTTATAAAAAGATAAAAACTAGCGCAAACTTCTAGAACCTGGTATAATCATATAGATAGATGCTATTATAACATAAATTGTAAAATGATAGAATGTAGCGTCTATCAAAGCAATTCTGAAACATATAAACGCTAACACATTGATTCCACCCTAACGTTATACGTCATAAAATGGGATAAAACAGAGTCGGAAACAACAAAATCTAGAAATATGGATATCAGCTAGGGTTTGAAAAGACATGACGGCATACCACGTCGTCATAATGTAATCAAATACACACGAGAGATGGAGATGGAAATAACCTAATTTCAGGTAGCACTGATCGATGATCAAACGTGTAGCCTTTGGAAGTCGTTTAGTGATGAAGAGAAGAATCCAGCCACGAGATCTAACAAAACGGAGGGTTTATTGAACGATTAATGTGCTGTGCTGCATATTATTATTATTATTATTATTATTATTATTATTATTATTATTATTATAATAATAATAATAATAATAATAATAATATTATTATTATTATTATTTATTATTATCTGATTTTGTGCTGCTCCAATAATCAGGGTATCAGGCAATCATGAGGCCGCACGGCAGTACGTTTCTACTGGCTGGCTGGCTGGCTGGCTACCTATGCATGCTGGCTGGCCGGCTAGTACGCATCGCGGTTCACAAAATCACATAGCCCTATTTATTCAATTTGGCCCCCAAACTTTATATTTGTTTTATTTTCATTCACAATTATTTCATTCTTGAAATAAGAAATAATCGGTAAATAGTACTTAAGTTTTTTTTTTTTCCGACAAATGTTACTTTTACTCTGTTTTAGGCTAATAATTTTGAACTACATTTTTTTTTGCCTAGATTTGAGTCTGGGACGTACTTTGCCCAAGTTTGTTTGTGAGTGTTATTTAATGAGAGAGAGTGTGTATAAAGTGGGACAAATTGAGACGATAGAGAGATGGTGGTCCATGTAAGACTTCTTTTTAAGATTTTTATGGGGTTGATATAAATCAGGTTTTAAAAGTTTTCAAAACATTTAAAGATACATAAGCTGTAGCTCGTATGAGTTGTGTCATTAAAGCTCAACTCTTATCTTAAATTGCTCATCACTTTGCTACTCATATAAGTTATGACATTAAAGCTCAACTGTTATCTTGAATTACCCATCATTTTGTATATAGTATTGATAGCTTGGACTTATGTTGTAACTCGCTCATTGCATGTTTCTATAGTAAGTTAATTAGTTAGGTGAGTACTTATGGGCATTACTGCACATTGCGGCAGTTCAGTTTTGAATAAAACTGAAATCGATACTTTGATAAAATAAGTGTGTCGTGATGATATATTCGGAATTTTATAAAATATTATATTAGAAAAGAAACAAAATACGTGACATCAACAAAAAAAACTATAGAATGAAAACCGAATTCAGTTATGATAATAGGAATATACTGAAATCGGTTTCATTGTGTTCTTGTTACTGCATCGGCGGTTGCTATACTTCACGTCACAAAAAAAAATGCATAATTCTAAAACAATTCTGTTTGTTATGATACCAATACTCGGCATACTTTACGGGAAAAGGGAGTTTATTTGCGATAGTTTTATTTGTTCGTCTTTTGTAAAATAGGTAATATATAAATTACGAAAACTACAAATTTATAAGTAAAATTTATTCACTAGGAAAACAAATGTTTTTATCTTCCCTAGGTCTGTTTGGTATGGGGTAATGGAATGGACGATGGAATGGAATGAACGAGGTAATAGAATGGATAATTACCATTCCATTGACATGTTTGGTTACCATGTGGGAATGAAATGAATTATTAGTCTTTATTTTTTGATAAGCTAGAAAAGTTGGAATAAAATAAAAATGGTAGTGAGTGGCGGCGGGATGGTGGTGGTGGGCGGCGAGGTAATGGTGGTGGGAGGCGATGGCGATGGGCGGGAGCCAGGAGCGATTTTTGGTGGTGGCAGGTGGTGCTAATAGTGAGTGGTGGTGGCGGTGACGATGGTGGGCGGTGGTGGTGGTGGCGGTGACGATGATGGCGGTGGGGTGGTGGCGGTGACGATGGATGGTGGTGGCGGTGGTGAGCGGCGTTGGTAGGTGGTGGTGGGTGGTGGCAGCAGAGGTGGGTGGTGGTGGTGACGGGTGGCAAAGGAGGGTGGTGGTGGTGGCCGATGGCGGAGGCGGTGGTGGGTGGTGGCGGGCGGTGGAGGCGGTGGTGGCGGGTGGTGAGAGGGCAATGAGTAATGATGGTGGGAGGGTGGTGGAGGTGACATAGTGTGAAAGTAGGATAGGATTGAGTGAAAAAAAAACAAAGGGGGTGGATGGAATGAATTTGATATATTTTAGGAGGAATGGAATGGACATGGTAATTGATGATTCTATTTCATTGACCAACCAAACATATTTTTTTTTATTCCATCATAATGGTCTATTCCATTCCGCATATCATTCATCCATATCAAACGCTACCTATGGGTGTGCTATAGCAGGAGCCAGTGGCGGTTAGAGTGTGAGTGGTGTAGTCACATTCTTTTATCAACCAATGGATCCTCCTCTTAATAATTTATGAAGCTTTAAGATACCCAATTGTCTAAGGGAAAATGACAAAAATGACCTATTTATCCACACAAATTTCTTAACTAACCCCCTAAACTAAATAATACCTAAAATAGCCCTTTTTTAAACGGTAGGGATTTTCGGTACCGGGCGATTTCACCCCTATTCCTAAGAGATAATGAGTCATAGAGAGACCGTTCACGTTAAAACTCCCCTCATAAGATTAAACAAATAACATAAAGCGTGAAGACAAATTAAAACAAGATAGAACGTACTCATAATAATAGGAGCAATCGCCATCAGAAATCCAGGCTAATGAAAAAGACAAACGCATTATGAAACGGTATGTTTTGTGGTACGTAGAGAAACTTAGGTGGTTCTAATCCAACTTCGTCTATTAGTGAAATCTTAATTTTCTCTGTGCCTCTAGTTATGTCATCAATGTTGCAAGAATTTTTAGAGTTCCTTTGTGATAACGAGTTAGAACGATCTGATTGTACGCTTGGGCGTGTAGGTTCGGCTCTAGGCTCCATGTCATCATCCTCCTGGATATATTTACGCCCACTTTTTGTGCGTAGTAGACGATGTGGAGCTTTCTGCAATGCTTTCTGCATAAACAAAGCAGGTAATCACTTATTACAAAATATCAAATTTGGTTATTACAAAATATTGGCTCATATGGAGGATGGGGATATATCTAAGTTAATAACAAAAAAGAGACATCCTCATACAAGAAACAAACCCAAGAAAAGCCTATGCGGAGCCCATTGGCTAGGGTGTGCATGGGTCGGTTTGACTCGGTTTTGGGCTAAAACCGAACCAAAAAACAAAATTTCGGTTTTTGATTTTTTATGAACCGTTCGGTTCAGTTCGGTTTTTGGTTTGGGCTAAAATATATGGGTCAATGACTCAACATATATATTTAATTATTATAAATTACTTAAAACTTAAAATAAAAAACGAAAATCTATAAGTTCGGTGTAATTTACACGCATAACCAAAACCGAACCGAAAGTTATGTTTTTACAAAAGCTAAAACCAAACCCTCGGCGCTTGCTTTGGTTTGGTTTGTTCGGTTTCAGATTGGTTTTTGGGTTTCATGCACACCCCTAGGATGTATACAAAATGCTCACCAATATCAGACTTAATAAATGAGAAAATACTCACAAATTATATAATTCTAAATAGTAAAACGATAGGATGAGAGAATAATCAATCACATGAGTGTTTTTTGTTGAGAAAACTAAAGAAGTTTGGAAAAATAATGTCTTCATGTAACAAGAATATAACTTTAAATTGTTACTTTGTATCTCAGCATCGTTATTGTAACATTCGGCCCCTCATACCACCTAATATTAGTTTTGCTCTAGGAGCTCACTGATTTGCTTTCGTTGCCTGGGAGGAAACTCACAAGAAAGTCACCCATTCAGGAACTAAATGTGAAATTCTCCACTCATTCACAGTCAAAGCACCCAACATGTGTTGATCGTGTTGAGGCACGACATTAGGTTTGTATCCCCTCCCTATCTCTGTATCTTCCATGTTTATGTTTTGATCTACTTATTGTTTCTTATCAAAAACTGGAAATTGAGTGATGAGATTCATACAATAGTAGAGTAGATAAGATCAAAATCAAAACAAAATGATTAGGTTTAGGTGCCAATAATATAAAGGCTAATACACGCTTTAAGAACCCACTAAAACATGAAACAATCCACTAATTGGGAACTGGCCAACTTAACAAACTTTAAAAACAGAACAAACTTCTAAGTAAGAGCATTCACAGGAGCTTGTAAGTAAGAGCATTCACGGCAGCTTCTGATGAAATGGGTCATTACGTTAATTGGGTTTGCAACTTCATTCACAGTAAATGATCATAGCGAATGTTTCACTAAAAATGAAACTTAAAAGGTGCATAACATTAGATGTGGTATCAATCATTAGATATGGCATCATGTACTGTTAATTGGGTGCTACAAACATAAACGAGTTCAGAACATTTATGGATCTTCATCTACGATTCTACAATAGAACTAGATATAATGGCCTATTAAAATCGTTAATTTTGCAACTTGAAGGTTAAAATTCATACAGCTTGCACCTAATTATTAACCTCACAAAGCTTAAACTTTCACAAATTCTGAAGTATCAAACTGCTTGAAAGTTGAAACATAAGCCCTATAAAACAAGGTTTGTTTGCTGAAACACAAAATCATCATCTAGTATTCTACTAACAAAATCAATTCATAAGAACACACATTTTTTAGCATGTTGTCAATCTTCAATCAACTTCCTCAAAATTAGGAAAAACCTTAGCATCCATGTTCTAATAAATTACACTTCATTAGCATGACAAATGAGATATTATAAACAAAAGTAAATGGACAGAAACAGAGTGGCATGAACAAAAAGGAAGACACTGAAGGACTATAGAAATCATTTATTTCTGGAACACTTATCAAGTTTCAAAAAATGTCATTATTGAAAGCATAACAACCATTCAGCTTATATTTGAGTTTTCCTAACAGAGCAACCAGGTCCAGATAAACACGAAGTAAAACAAGTGAGATTGAGCGAAATAGAGAGCCAAAATTTGTAATATTTTTCTGCCTAAGTATGGCAGCAATATCAGTCAACAAAAGGGCATTTTCTAACCTTATATGTTCCGGTACAACAGCAACAAAGGATCTACAACAATGACTACATTATGATATTTTATGCCTTTACGTATTTTCGAACCTTAATTGGCTAATTGATATCCATTTTTCTAGATTTTATGGTTTATGACTCTGATTTATTCCATGTTATTATGATACATGAAGTTAGGGTGGAATCAATGTGTAGGTTTATATGCAAGAAAAACTCAGAGTTGCTTTAATCTATTTTGCATTCATCATCTTACAATTTACGTTAGAAAACATAGAATATAATAGCATCTATATGATTATACTAGATTCTAGAAGCTTGCTTTACTTTCATGAAGATTTTTTGATTTGTATACTTTATGTTCATGGCCAGAGTTAATGTAACTCGAACTAAACGAACGAGAGATTGAGTGAAATAAAGAGCCAAATTTTGTAATATTTCTCTAACCTTATATGTTGCGGTACAACAAAAAAGGATCTACAACAATGGCTTCAAAGTTCAGACACCGTCATGGAAGAGAAGGTATTCGTTAATCAACTTGTAACATTAACTCTGGCCATTAACATAATGTATACAAATCAAAAGGCCCTTTACAAACACTAAAGCAAACTTCTAAGTTCTAGAACCTGGTATAGTCATATAGATGCTATTATATTCTACGTTTTCTAACGTAAATTGTAAGATAATAAATATAGAATAGATCAAGGCAACTTTGAGTTCTTCTAACATAAATACCTACACATTGACTCTAACCTAATGTTACACATCATAACATGGAATAAAACAGAGTTCGTAAACCATAAATCCAGGAAAACAAATATCAATTAGGGTTTGAAAACACATAGAGGCATAGAACATAATGTGATCAAACACGAAATGAACGTGAGATGAAGATTAAAATACCCTAATTTGAGCAGTAATCGATGTTTAAAAGAATGAAGATTGAAGAATCCAGCCACGAGTCTAACAAAAACTGAGGGTGCGTTTGGTTCGTGGATTCTAATGGAATTGGAATTGGAATTTGAATGGGAAATGGAATTTGAATTGGAATTTGATGAATTCCATTGAAAATTCTTATCTTGTTTGGTTATACATTTGTTAAAGGAATTGGAATGTAAAGACACCTAAAAAGACAAAATTACCCTTTCAAACTATCAAATATAACCAATCCTACCCATTTGATTTGAATATCAGACTCCCTCTTTTTCTTTGAAGCTACAGACCACCACCGCCGGTCACAATCGACACCACCATCACTGCTCCTCTGTTACTCACCATCGTCGGTCGGCACCGTCAACTACCATCTCCGACCACCGCTAGCAATCAAAACTGTCGAAAAAAAAGGGATGCGTTGATTTAAACATGGCCGGAAAAGGTGGGTCTAGATCCGGCCGGAAAACGCACGCTTACATCTATCCGGAAAACGCGTTGATTAACCGTTGTTTCCGGCTCAGAAAAACATGATTCAAACCTCGCCGGAATTGCATTGGTGATGGCCGGAAAAAATGGTGGTGCCGGAATAAAATGTTGGTGGCCGGAAAAAATGGTGGTGGTAGTTGATGAATATGTTGGTGAATGTGTTGCTACTTGCTAGGGTTATTTGAGTAAATTGTGAACATTCCTTTGAAATCCATTGAAATCCTTTGATATATGTAAGGAATCTAAATTCCATTAAATGATGGATTTGATTGGAAATGAAATCCAATTCCAATTCCTTCTCATGCCCAACCAAACAAGCCAAACAATGGAATTCTAATTCCAGTTCCCTTGAAATCCTCCAACCAAACAAGCCCTGAGGGTTTTTGAGTGAAGGTTTACGGCTGGAGTGTGTAATGATATTGATAAAGAAAGAGTCACGACAAAGTCAAAACCTCTTATAACTTGTGAGATATTGAAGTCTCTGAAAATTTTCATTAACTTTGTTCAGCTTGAATGAGTTAAATAAAACAAGAAAACAATAATAGACGTTATTATTATTATTCACAATTACTTTATGTTATTGGCAAAACTTATAAAAAAACATATAACTATTAAATAATAACTAAGTTTCATATAAGTTTAACAAAAGTACACTAATAAAAATGTTTGATTTTAAGGGTGTAGTGGGAGAAGAGTGGAGAGAGATTGTTTCTAATTTTAGAATGAGAGGGGGTATATGGGTGGTTTAACTTGAGGGAGGAGATAAATGATGGTCAATGCGAGCCTCATTCTTTTAGAAGAAAATGACCGAAATAGCCATTTTCATCAAGTGTTTTTCAAAAATAGCTATCACTTTTACAAAATACTCAAAATAGCTACCTAAACCGTTGTCGGCAATGTTCCTTGAGATCGTCGCCGACAGTTTGGTTATGCCGCCCGATGAAACTCGTGGATGAGTAATATCGCGCCCCGTGTTGTCGGTTTCCACCGGCCGACAGAAGATCCAAACTTCCAACAAAACTCGTTGACAATCTAATGAAACTCGACAGTTGTCACACGCCGACTTTGGGCCTGAGTGCGACGCCCGTTAGTTGGTATCCAGTTTTGAAAATATATCAGAGTTGCAGGTTATTAGCAGAAGTCTTTGATTATACTAAAATATTAATTTATTTTGAAAACCTCTTGAATAATAAATATCCTAGTATTTGTTTTACAAACCTTTGTTTACTATTGTTTACAATATTTTATTTATTAAAAACTGAGCCATCTCTTCGACGAGCATCTATCTCCAAGAGTGACTCTAATGTCTTGCTATCTGTGCTATACTTGCTTTCCTGTAATGAGGGGAAAAATACGTCAGTGATATGCTGGTGAATCGTTGACTCTGAAAACATTTGACTGACAAGATAGTTTTGTAACTAAATCAGCATAAACGTCTCTTATTTCTGGGAACTTGTGCCACTGCCATACACACACAATTTTGGTTCTCCAATAACTGTTGCTCATTGGAGAACTTTCGTTAAGTCTGTTAGCCTGCGGCCACGTAGCCTTGATTGATAGGTTAACAAATATGTTCGGATCCAGACACATGTGTACTCGGTCTGAGTTGCTTTTATTATCTACCTTGTGACTTAGGGATCACGTAATCCCTTTAAAATGTAGAGATCACGTAATCTCATATTTGACTGACTGTTTAAGATAAACAACCCGTTAATCTGACTGACTGAAAAAGGTTTAACGTATTCACCTTATTTTATCGGTTCAGTGATATCAGAACTTCTTTCTTCAGTATGCTTATTGACCTATATTCATAATAGGTATGTATAAGTATCTAGTTGATAATAGTCAGCAGACTTTAAATCTGTTTCAGTTCAACAAACTCGAGGTCTGATCAGCAGATTCTTAGGTCTGACCTAGAGTTATAGTCGTTTTATGAAAATACTTTGGATTTACATATAACGTTTGGAATAGCACGCTTTGGCCTAATAAAGAATATCATGTTGGTAGACTTCTCCAGGTAAGCAAACGGGTCCCGCGGTTGATTGGGATTTGTACGAATTGCTTTCCTTAGGTAAGAAGAGTCTACTAATGATATCCCCCTTCCAGTTACTACGTACCCGTCAAAATAATAATAATTTTGGTATCATTACTTCACTTGGAAGTAATGTCTCACTTTGTAAAACATTAGTTGGAAAACGTTTATAGGTTAACGACTATAAACATAATTAGGTTCGAATAACTACATATTAACGTAACTTAACCTTAATCTTACATTAAGCGGCTAGTCGATGCTATGACTAAGAAAATCGGCAGCACTTAAGCTTGTGCTTCGTTTATAGGATCAACAGCTCGTTAAACAGCGTAACGACACCTCGTTTCTTTGCGAAAACAGCCCTCGGCACTTTGGAACGTCCTTGGCACGATTCCCTAGGTTAAGTGTGTGTAAATGAAGGTGAAAATGGGATGAATGGACTGAGTTCGTGGCTGCCCTATTTATAGCCGTTTTTGTGCATCTTCGCGTATAGCCTATGGCGGTTCGCGATACGCGAAGTTGCATGTACGGCGCCCCAAAATTAACCCCGTGCTGACACGTGTCACCACGTTACTGGATAATGTTGAAGTGTGTGCCGACAAGTTCGCGATACGCGAAGATGTTCTGCCTTGCATCTTCGCGATACGCGAAGATGCAGAATTTCTTTTTCAGTCCCCCTGCTTCCAAAATTGTCATTTTTAGTCCTTTGGCTTTCAAATTTAGCATTTTTAGCCCAAAATTTGATCGTAAAATTTCGCGGTGTTACAACAGTTCTTTTCTTTTCTTTTTTTTTGAAATAAAGTGTTCGGTGACATAATCGTGACAGGAGGTGTAGGCGGCGAGGTTCAGGTGGAGACAAGATGAGAGTGCCTTCTGGAGTCATGGTTCTGGCTGGGAACGGGAGAATAAGCTCATTAGCGAGTTTCCAACGTATTTTTGGGGTTCCGGCAAAACCCGTTTTTCCTGTGAGCATAAAAATTGGGCAAGTAAATGAGGAGTTGTTCGTCCACTTCTACTCTAGCTGAAAAATTACCTTGTAGTCAGAGGAAACTCAATCATAAGCTAGAACCGGAGAAGAGAAGATACTTTAGGTTTAGTCCTATTGCCTGGAAGTAGATGGGAGTTACCGGGGTTTTGATAGAGACATGACCCCTGTAGTCTGATTTAAAGCTACAAAGATGTTTGGATTGAAATGGTGAAGAAATCCGGCTAAAACAAGGAAGATTCCGACCATTGTTTGGCTTTTCTGGCGGATTTCCAACAGCCATGAGTTTTGTTGGGTGACAGAGCTAAGCCGGCGGCGGTTGTCTCAAGAAACGTCGCTGGTAACGATTTAGGTGCCTATTTTAGGGATTTTGTGAAAGTTATGGTTACTCTTCGAAAACACTAGGTTAAAATGGCTATTTTGATCATTTTTCCTTTTTTTTAATCTATAGTTCTAAACTTAACTTTAATGCTTATTAATAAATTCAAAACAATCAAACAGTAGTGAAATGTAACTTAGATGAAACTAGTTTTCAGACCCTGCCGCGTTGCGACAGGCTAGCTAATCTTTGTAGAGGTGTTAAAGTAGTAGTTATGTTGGCTTTCTTATTAGTCTAGTGATTTCAGTATAATTTAATTAAAAACACAATTTATTGTTTGTCATGGCTTGAATTTGTTTTTGTCATTTGCTAATGAAAGGTGCTAAAATGAAAGCAAAGTGTTAATAATGAAGCTAGATAATGTGTACAACAAAAGAAGCAAAGTGTACAAAACACATTGCTCAACAAAGTTGTGTTTTAATATATATAGTAATAGTAATTAGAGCTCAACTCTTCAATTGCATTACTCAACATAGTATTGTTACCTAGAAATTATGGAGTAACTCGCCCCTAGTGATGGAACCACATGAGGGTCCGGTGACCCTCTGGTCAACCAAACCTTTTTAGTGGTAGTAATTCATAACTTTGTTTCTAAAAAATCCTAACTCGTATCATATTAGTAGAGAGTTAGAAGTCTAGCAAATTTTGTCTAATCCACTCTTCCACTCATGTGAAATCAAATGCACCACAACCTACAGTATCAAATTTATATCTGCAGATCTCTTCTGAGTTCTCTCCATCTCTCACTTCTTTAGTTCTCTTGGCTTCTACAATTTCCTCTCATGTAGGTATATACACCAACACCTTTAGTAAATTAGAGCAAATATTAAACCCCCATACCTTTTTAAGCCGTTACCAGGTAACCCGATCGTTTGTTAGGTTTAGTACATGACCTTCAAATAGTTCGTTAACATAATATTTAATGTTAAAATTTCCGTATACTTAGCGAAATTAATAATATTTCTACTAATGTTTAAAACTTTCGAATACTAAAAAATGATAAATCTAACCATTTAGTTTTTCATCTATATTTATGTCTCTACAAGAACACAAACACTTGCCATTTACCAATAATCTCCACAAGAACAAAATCCATCACGAAAATGATGAAACCTCTTTGAATCTCTAACCACAATTTCTTGATTCACAATCTTGGCTATTAACTTAATCGTTTCATGGCAATCACCACAAATCCTCAGATTCTTAATCACTTGAATTGTTGAACCTGGAACCGAGTTCATAACTGCATACGCAACCGCCAGCTTCTCACTATGAATCTTTAATGTAATTTCCTTTTCTTCACAATCAATATCATGCAACACTGATGTCATATTGGGCACATATCCAGCTTCTTGCACCTTCATACATAACTCTTCCAAATATAAATATATCTTCTCATGATCCGGATGCTCTTTATCCCCAACCAAAAACACATGCACCCGACCTTTCAACTCAACCGAACTAAACCCAGGTGTTTTGCTTAGCCCATGGCTTTTCATATAAACTCTCATTTTTTCAACATCTTCCCACCGTCCCGCATCAGCATAAATATTTGAAAGTAAAACATAATACCCACAATTTTGCGGGTCCAGCTCAAAGAGCTTTCTTGCAGCGATTTCACCAAGATCCACATTCTTGTGCATTCTACAAGCAGCAAGAAGAGAACCCCAAACAACAAAATCAGGCCTTACTTTCATTTTCTTGATCAAATCATAAGCCCAGTTGAGGAAACCTGCCCGCCCGAAAAGGTCAACCATGCAACTGTAGTGTTCCACCCCTGGCTCGATATTATATTTATGGGTCATGGCTCGGAACCAGTGCCAGCCTTCATCAACTAGACCAGCATGGCTACAGGCTGATAGAACTGATACAAATGTTATAGAATTTGGAACCATGTTAACCCAAATCATCTCATAGAAGACATCTAGAGCTTTTCGAGCATAACCATGCATGCCATAACCAGCAACCATGGCAGTCCATGACCTCACGTTCTTGTTTTTTATACGGTTAAAAACGGTTCTTGCGGTCCCTACTCTTCCACATTTGCAGTACATGTCTACAACCGATGTACCCACAACTACATCCTCCTCTAGACCCATCTTTATAACCTATACAATTCAAAAGCAATGAAAGTATTTAGCTTACATATGCTTTTATCCAGGAGTGTGCATAAAACCGAAATAACCAAACTGTAAACAAAATAACCTGCATAACCGATCGAAGTAACCAGAACCGATGGTTTGATTATTTTAATATTAAAAACAAAATTTCCAGTTTGGTTTTGCATGTACTTAAAACTGACGAAAAACAGAACAGACTTTTATAACCGAACCGCACCCGTTAAAAAAAAAAACTGACTATCGTGATTGAATTTATGAATTGTAATTTTTATTTTTGAATGTTAAGTAATTCATAACATATTAATAAACTGTGTCGCCCAAAATATTTTAGGCCCTAATATGCAATAATCATTAATTAACAAAAAAATTAGGTTCAATAAATTTGGGCCACTCTTTTTAGCCCCAATATTTTCAGACCCAAATGGCAAAAACTGAAGAAACTATAACCGAACCAACATTGTGAAAACCAAAAAAACTAAAATCGGACGGCTTTCGAAAAACCTAAAACCGAACTCTTGGTTTCTGGCTCGGTCTGAGCCAAAACCAACCAATGCACACCCCTACTTTATCAAACACAAAGTCAAACTTTGTAAGTTAAACAATTTCATTTCAAATTACCTGATCATGCATACATTTTCCAATTTGCAGAGCACCCAAGTGAGCACAGGCCAGCAGAACCACAGACAACGTGACAGCATTGTACTTAACATCAGCATCTCGCACCATGGCATAAAACAGATCTAATGCTTCTGTAGACATCCCATGTTGAGCACAAACTGCAATCATTGAATTCCAAGTTGTCACATCTTTGCTGATTATTTCATTAAACACCTTCCTTGAAAAACCTAGTTGACCGCATTTGGCATAAGCATCCACCAGAGTATTCCCGACTCTCGTATTTTCCGCAAACCCCTTTTTAACAACCACCCCATGAACCCCCTCAGTGACATTCTTGTTTGAAATACTGGAACAGGCAGCAAGAACTGAAACCATAGCAACTGAATCGATACACACTTCGCTCTCAATATTATTAATACCACCAAACCTCTCTTCAGTCAGAAAGTCTTTAAGAAGTGATAAAGCATCATAGGGACGCCCGTTTTGAACATAACCAGTAATCATCGAAGTCCAAGAAACCATATTTCTAACAGGCGTTTCATCAAACAGGTTCTGTGCATCATCCAAGTAACCACATTTGGAGTACATGTTAATGAGAGCAGATGAGACAAAAACATCATTTTGAAACCCGAAAACAAAAGCTTGTGAGTGTGTCTGCTTGCCCGCGTGAAGATCCAATAGCGCAGAACAGGATTTGATGGCGCAAGGGAACGTGGAGCGGTTTGGGGTAAGAGAGAGTTTTCTCATGGCTGAGAATGCAAGGAGGGATTCCACATAATCCCCACCACGCGCCAGGTCAGCGATGACCGAATTCCATGACCAGACATTGGTGGTGTCCACATATTTGTTGAAGAAAGTAATAAGGTTAGGGTTATTGTGTGGTAAGTGATTGATGGCAAGCTGCAAAGAAGAATCAGCAGCAACCAAAGCTACTTTGGTGATCTTCATTCATTTCCCCTTTGCTCTTCCAACGCCGTGTTTATCATATAATTATGATAATTGTCAATTTTTGGCTTCAATGTCTTGCAACACAGAACTGCAAGGTTTCTTTAAGCTGTCAAAATGTATAACCTGTGATGCAATAGCGAGGTAAGTCGGTAACCACTGAAGAACATATACTGAAAACAAGTTGGTAAAGAGTGACATATTGTTTTTCTCAGTGAAGCATTTCATCAAACACTTGGTGTGCATGAATAGAAAAACTTATTATTGCAACCACATTCTCATTTTCTATTGCAGAGATAAAGATTTGATAACAAAATCATGAGACACGGAACCTTGATTAGTTCCCAGCAAACAGAAAGCAATCAACATAAACACGTATATTCACACATAAATAGCAACTAGCATATAAACACTGGTTGCATACTACACATACAATTCAATTCTTTTCAAGCATATATTAGAATTAGAATTAGATTGTCTAATGACAAGAATGATGTACACCTAAGCGATAAGATGGCAAAGAGGCTTTCACCTTTCACACTCACGAAAGAGTGTGATGAGAGAGTTGAGTGAAAATGGCAAAATAATAATACGGTGGGGTGAAACGATTGGTTATAAATTTATATTTTTAATTAATAGTTAAAAAATCAAACAAGCAAGCATACACGCCCGCAACCCTCATGTCATAGTGCTTTCCGCGCTAAGGGTGTTGCGATGTTGGGCGTTACTTCGTTAAACGAACTAACATAGCTTTTTGATGGTGGGCTTTCACGTCCTACAACAGATGATCTTACAGTTAAGTATTTAATATGCTTGTTGAGCCTTCCTTTTCTTTTCTTTTTCTTTTTTTTAACTATGGGGACTTATTGAAAAACTCATTATTCTATCAATACCCTGCTAACTAACAAGATCAAATAAATAACACTTTATGTCGAACAAGCAGCCTTCAACATTTGTCTTCGGTTACTTGCATGGATTCTGATGCTCCCATTTGAAGTTGTAAGTTGTGATTGGAATTGGAGTTTGGGCTCTAGTGGATTGGGATTGAAGATTCATGATGATTCAATATTTGTAGGAATTGAAGTAGATCTGAAGTTGTGTTGCGTATGAGATTTTCTAACCATTATTTGTAGGGTTGTTCATAAGTTGAGTCAGAGTGGTTCCGAGCTTGAGCTCGAAACTAAACGAGGCAGCTCAACTAGGCTCGAGCTCGATTTTGAAGTTTAAACGAACTTAAGATCGGGCCAACGAGACGAGCCATGACCCGAGCTGAGCTTGGGTCGATTGTGGTTGGATTACAAAAATGAGCCAATTCAGCTCAGGTTGTTTCAAATCTAACTTTTTTTAACTATATTATTTGAGCCTTTATCAAACAAGCCAAGACAGTCCTAATTATTTGTCTCGGGTACCGGTACCGTACCAACCATTGTCAGTACCAATACTCTTTTTTACGATTTTCAGTATCGATATTTTCGATACCTATATCGATACCAAGCTCATTGCTCATCCTTAGGTAAAAGTGGCTAACAACTATTTCATTTTGGAAGGACAAACCAAGGTAATCCATGAAGTTTGGGTTGTTTTAAGGTAAAATAGTTACTAAATAGTAATAAGTATTTATAAATTATAATAATGTTTCCATAAACTAGTAACGATCATGACCGAGTTTACGGCATCGGTATGTTGTAATATTTAACTTTGATATATGTAACATGAAGCTCATTTTATGTTGAATTATTGCATTTTGTTGGTTCATATTTTTTATGGGATCAGGTTGAATTGTGTATATCTTACAACTCGTGCCTATGCTTAGAATGCTAGATGGGGGCTAACCACACAATAAGGCCCGCCAATGATTAAATATACATCACTTGTTGTGGTAGGGGATGGAATGATGGCTATGGTAGTGTGGTTATGGTTGCAGGATAGCTGGTGGCACTCGTTTTATGTTGAATTATTACATTTTGTTGGTTCATATTTTTTATGGGATCGGTTGAGTTATTTATATCTTACAACTCGTGTCTATGCTTAGAATGCTAGATGGGGACTAACCCGACAACAAGACCCGCCAATGAATAAATATACATCACTTGTTGTGGTAGGGGATGGAACGATGGCTATGGTAGTGCGGTTATGGATGCAGGATATCGGTTGTTACATTGGTGGCAATGTCGTTGGGGTTGTGGCAACAAGAGTGACGTTGTGATGTTGGTGGTTGTGGTGGTGGCAATGTCAGTGACTGGGCGGCGTAAAAAAGTGTGGTAGTTATCGCGTTGATGGCAATGATGATCATAGGGTGGATGCAGTGGCGGAGCCAGGAACTTTTTTCCATAGGTTCGGAATTTTTGATGCTTAATTTTTTTCTGGTGTCAACGTTTTCGGGCCGAATGGATCGGGTTGGGTCGATCATACGGTTAGATAAATAAAATGCAATATCAATATCATAACAAAAATATATCGTTAGCATCAATAAAATACAAAGTTATTAAATAAAAATATATTGCATATTATAATTGTTCATTACGTGTTTTCATGTTTTGAAAAATATCTTCAATCGCGACTTTGAAAAGAACTCATTATCAAAATACAAATACAATACAAGTGTCATTTATATAATCGTCACCCAAATGATTATGCAAATTCGACTTCACATGCTTCATTGAATAAAAACATTTCTCAAATGATAGACCAACAGGTATTGGTTTTTGGCGATGGTTGAAACCTTGAGGCGAGGCGAAGGCGATGAAGCAATGTTCATCTGGTCGATAGAAAGAAGCAGATCGGTTGCTAAGTCGATGACCGATGTTTTTATTTGTTTATTTATATATTTTTTATTTAGGTATTATGTTTAAGAATATTAATTGGGTTGGGCTTATTGATCAATTCTATAAGTATTTTGGGCTTTTTATTAATCTATATATGGGGTAATAGGGTATTATCGGCCCATATATAATGTTTGTTAATAATTTTTATAGTTTTTTTAAAAGCTTTTTATATTTTATAAAAAGAATATTCGTTACTAAAAAAATATAACTAAACTTTTTATAATCAATGGGTTCGAATATACTTTTTTAAAAATGATATTGGGTTGGCTCACCGAAAAAGAATGAGTTTGCTCGTTAATTCAACACTATAGGTTATATATAAAATCGAAAAAGAACCGGGTTCGGCCGAACCCGGTGATGAAAGTGTGGCTCCGCCACTGGGTGGATGTTAGAAGGAGTGGTGGTGGCGACAACTGTGGTAGGAAATGGCAATAGCGAGGGGCAGGATCGAGTGTAAGAAGGGAGAATGGGGGTCGATGTATGGATGTTGGTAGGTATAATTAGAGGTGCACAAATCGGGTTTTTCAAATACCCGGATTCGGGTATGGAACCGGGTTCGGGTATGACCGGATATTGGAAAATCGGGTATTGGTAATACCTAGGTCGGGTTCGGGTATTGTCTCTAATAACCATACCATATGCATCGGGTTCGGGTCGGGTATAGAACCGGGTATCTAAAACTGGGTATTTGAATACCCTATTTCCAGGTATTGAAAAACCCTATTTTTGGGTTTTTTTTTTGGGTATTTTCTGGGTTTTTTTCGGATACATATTGGATTTTTTTAAGGAGTTACAATTTTTAGGGGTTTTTTCAGGTATTTTTGGTTATAGATCAGGTATTTGAAAAACCCGGTTTTGGGTATTGGAAAAATGGAACCGGTTCCGGGTTTCGGGTATTACCGGGTATAAAACGTGCCCGGTTTCGGGTTTTGGTACTGAAATGCATACCCTATCCGTACCCTACGGGTAGGGTCGGGTATTAAAATCTCGGGTATAACAAACCGGTTTTGGGTATTTTTTTCGTGTACGGTTCCGGGTTCGGGTTTTTTGTGCACCTCTAGATACAATGGCGATGAGCTGATGACTGGCAAGGCTGGATTTGGGCCTGTGCAGAATGTGCAACCGCACAAGCCCAAAACCGAAAGGGGCCCATATATTTTGTACACTGCGGCCTTGATCCAATAGTTAATTAACAAGCCCAAGTAAAACTTTTTTTGGTCCTGACCCAATTGAAAATTGTCTGGCCCAAAAATAATTTGAAACTAATAAAAAGACTCAAATAAAATCCATATTTATGTGGGATTTAATTAAACTGAGCTATTTACTGTTACTAGCGTTATAAACGATTAGCTGTTTCTATAAGATAATAAGTTTTTTTTAATTAAAGCATACTATTTTGCCATTGGGGTTTAATCTCTTATTTTTATTATTTGAAATTGAGATTATTATTTGAAATTGAGACAGGCTTGTTTGTTATTTTCTTTCTTTTTTTTTTCTCATTATGAATTTTTTTTATTAGAATGCAGTTAAATATCCTTGATTATAAATCTATTTCAAACATATCATTTTGCTACAATAGTATTGTTTTGTTTAATGTTAATATGCAATCACATTTATCGTTATATTACGGATATAAAATATATGTTGTGTGTGTGAGTTTATATTAGGGCCCATTTTTTTACTCGCACAGGATCTATGAAGGCCCAAGCATTCCCAAGGACTGTCTGGATGACTAGAAAGACGACAAGATGGGTTCAATGACAGGGTAGCCGGATGCAATGATGATGGGTGGTCGAATATTCCAAGTTTCTTTAGTTGAATTTTTTGTGGATTGCAAGGAACTTTGTATATGTTATATGAAATAATTTGAGTGATTATTCTTCTGCACTTTTGGGTGAATTAATTCCACTTTCAATTTATTTATTAACCAAACACATTAATTTTAAATTTCAACTCTACCACATTATGCCAACCTGCATATTTGAAAAGTGAAATTCATTTTCCATTGCCGTCGAAACACGCCCCAAATTTATGATTGCTATTTTGTACACGAAAATGAGACATGAAGATTTGTCAATGGCTTCATGTGCCAATTGCCTTGTTTGCAGCATCAACTCGTACGAAATTTGCACCTTTCGTCCATTATCCTTAATACTTAAACTAATCAAACGAAACACTTAAGTTTGCACCTTTAGTTCATTATCCTTGTTACTTACAACTTGCGAAAGTTTTATAAACACAACCCGCCAATAACAATGGTTATAATTTAGCTTGCTATATGATTGCAATTAAATCTACATTGTTTTAATCCTTTTCAATTTTCTTTTTGAACGTTCATTTTGATCATTGACAGTCCACTAAGCATCCTGATCAATATCATCTCCATTTCACTTTTAGGAGGAAACATGATGGTCGGGTATTATGTTCGCATGTTATTGCGTTAGCTGAATAGTTTTAGTTGTTTATTTGTATGAACTATGGTACTTTGTACATGCTTATTGTGTTACATGTCACGGGCTGTTAATACGGTTAATTTGGATTTGTACGAGCACGTGATGATTGACACGCGAAAAGAAGCAAAATCAAAAGTTTTTAAGTGTCTCACGTCAACCATTTAAACCGGAAATCATTGACATATTATTCTTTTATATTTTCATTTTCCTATCTTCAGTTTAATTACAATATATATAAATTATTATATCTTACAATAATAATAATAATATAATTTACTTGCACGTTTTTTTAGAACCGGTTCAGGAGCGGCCCAAGAAAGAGTGTACCTAAAACAAGGGTTTGGGCTCCCCCCCAATCAAAATAACAAAAATCGCCTCCTAAACCCTCAAGCCGGCTAGGATTTTTGTTCTCATCTGATTCTTGGATCAAAATTCGCCATATTCTTCATCTCAGGTACCTTTCTGAAACATTTAATATGGATTTATAGTCATGTTTCATTATTGTTTTGTGTTTTCAGAAGCAGATTTGTAATGGCTGATCCTAACGAAGAGGATTTATTAGATCCTTTAATTGAACTCAATTCAGATTCTGAGGAGGAGGAGGAGGAGCTGTAGCTCATACAATGGCCTAAACATGTAACATCTTATTATTATTATTATTCAATAAGCTGTTTTATGGTTTGGGACTCAGATTCCTGATATTATTGGGGAAGAATTTAGAATCGATGATCGAGATGATGACGGACAGTTGGCAGCTTTTGAAGCTTCATCTGGTGAGCATAACTTAAACTTTCAAGTTTTTTTTTTATTAATTTTCTGATTTTGTAAGTTGTAAAATAAATTACTTGATAGTATTATATAGTAGTAAGTTTCACAACTTTCCCATATGTTAGAACTAAATTGGCAGATGGCAAAATCATCAATTTACCACACTTGATGTAATTTACTTTTTATAAATATTTTTATTAAGACTAGGCTCGAGCTCGGCTCGTTCATAGTTATTAAAAGCCCTCGCTTCTTGCGCCTAGGCTCGATTTAAGGTGAGGCTCAATAAATGCGCTTCTAGTTCCTAGGCGAGCGCTTTGGCGTTGTCTATGCTAAGAACATGAGAACATAAAAGCCGAGCAAAAGAAATGCAAGGGGTGCTATTGAAACTTAGATCTAGGAGAAGTGAAAGGCATTATGTTGATACATTTTGTAATTCAAGTTTTGGAATCACATTTTAATCTTGACTATTTTAGAACTTTTGGTACTATTTAGAAGATATTAAATGTTATATAATAGCTTTTGCTTATTTTATTTGAAGAATAGTATTATTTTTCTTATACATAATATATTTTAAATGTTTTATTTAAGTGCGCTTATTTTTCCTCAGGCCTATACGCCTTGAGTGCGCCTTGCACCTAGGACCTAAGCGAGGCCTATACGCCTTGAGTGCGCCTAACGAATTTGTTAACTATGGGCTCGTTTAACTTACACAGAGCTTGAGCTTGGCCCATTTCCGTCTCTATTTCTAAAGCTTGAGCTTGGCTCGTGAGTAGTTTTTCAAGCTCGGCTCGGTTACTGTTTATTAATTAAATTAATTTTTTATATATTTATAATTGTTTTGATATATTACACACACACACATATATGGTTCGTGAAAAAACTCGATTGAGATTGTTCGCAAGCGTATCATTAATATATATATATGCGAACAATCTCGATCGAGTTTTTTCACGAACCTATCTCAAGTATTGTATATACAGCATCATCATGAATCATGCAAGCCTATACGTTGTAATGTAAACATTCAATAGGATTTTCATGTTCATTTAGCCTTGTAAATGGATCGAATGAACACGAGCATACAACCAAATGGATTTTTTTTGTTCATGTTTGTTGATTACAAAAATAGGCATGTTCGTTTTTGTTGATTACGAAAATATGCATGCTCGTGTTTGTTTATGTTTGTTCATTAAGAAATTAGGCATGCTCCTGTTCATTCATGTTTGCTTATTAAGAAAATAGGCATGTTCATGTTCGTTCTTGTTTTTTTTTTAAAAAATAGGCATGCTCGTGTTTGTTCATTAGAAAATAGGCATGTTCGTGTGTGTTCATCAAGGAAATAGACATGCTCGTGTTCGTTCATTAATAAAATAGGCATCTCCATGTCCTTTCATGTTCGTTTGTTTAAAACCTTAGTGAACAGTTCACGAACGTAAACGAATACAAAAACATAAACATAAACAAACTCAAATGACCGAACATAAATGAAAAATGATCATAATTGACCAAACATAAATGAACATAAGTTTGGAATTAATGAACACTAATGAATAAGGCTAATACATCACTATTCATCTAAAAATAGCTGACCCAAGACTCACGGTTAATCACCTTGAAACTCATCTTGATATGGATTTTAGCCCACTAATTTATTTAAACAAGCCTCTTTCATACTCATATCTATATAAATATTACTACTTATATACTTATTAAATTTTAAACGAACCTAAACGAACAAACATAAACGAAATTGAATGGAAATAAATGAACGAACACTGAACATAAATGAACGAACAAAACATGTGTTCATGTTCGTTCATTAAAAAATTATATTCATGTTCATTCATTTATTAAATAAACGAACATAATGAACTTCTCTCTGAACATGTTCACGAACAGTTCATGAATGTTCGGTTCATTTACATTCCTAAACGTGAACAGTTAAATGCTATTTGAACAATTATTGTCAACAGAGGTTCTTATTTTCCATATTTTCATTTTGACAGGAAAATCTTATGAAGTTGTTAGCTCTACAGCACACGAACCAAAATCCAGATTGGCTCTAAAATCTGCAGGAGGTGCAAATATTCGTATGGCTTCATATATTTAGTTAATGTTAGATGATTACCAATTTACCATTGCTTTTAATTTAGCATGAAATGCAGATTTAGATTGTTATAATAAATTAATAATCACCTTCCTGCACCATTTTACAAGGTAAAAATGTAATTTACAGTGTTCTCTTCCTCATCGTTTTCGACTAAGAGATCAACCTGCAAATTGCAAGTATCAAAATCAAGATGCTTATTTATTTTTCTATTTTTTTAATTTCGAATGGTGATTTCGGAACTTTAAATGGTTACTTACTAAAAAGACCATTGCCTGGTCATTTGCTTTACTATTAACTTCCATATTTTAAAGTTTTTAGAAGGTAATCTTATATGGAGTGTTAGATTCTGACCCATTCATATTGCCTTCACGTACGACTATGAACGTTTAGGAATTCATAAATGTTTGCGAATTTATGTTAAAATATTCTCAAACTTTATGATACTTGCTATTTTGTTGACAGGTCATAAGATTAAAAGGCGAGTTTCCTTTGTTCATTATATGGAGCCTAGTGAAGTGCCGAAAGATGACGTCAAGAAGCTAAAACAGCTCTATGAAAGGTCTTCTGGAACATCATTGACTAATTCTAGCTTTGCAACCCCTTCAAAGAGTATAAGACCCGGCCAGTCAAGCGGGCGGGCTTCTACTCACAGCAGTGGGCGTAAAAGTTCTTTATCTGAAGAAAAGGTGCGGCCCAAGCCTAGCAGGTCTAGTCAGAACTCAGGCCAAAGCTCGGGCCATTCGGAAGAAAAGAAAGCAAAGAAGAAACATATGGCTTGAGATATGCTATTTGTGATCTTCTCTTTATTTATTTCGACTCGTATGACTATTTTTGTGGGCGTAATACCGTATTGTTTACTGGAGATCCTTTAGTTGTCACTTGTTCTACATTATCATATGTATTTTGTTTATTTAGGGCATGACTATGGCTACGCAAAAATCACTAAGATAGGGTTTAATAGATTTATGGTCCGGTTCTTGGTTTATACTTTGACAGCTTAGGGTTTTATTTGGTTCAAAACTGGAAAACCGACATCAAACATGCTAGCCCCATTACGCGTAGTGCATTTATTTGAGGCTGAGCTTGATGTTTCTACAAGAACCAGCACACATAGAAGTGAAACTTTGATTTTATCCTTCTAAATAGCTTTCTTGTACATTCCAGCCATTAAAAGTAACTTTGAAGGTGTTCACAGTAGCCCATTAAGTTTATTAGTGGTTTTAAGATTTTTTGTTTATTTTGCAAAGGTTTTTTATTTTACTTTTTTCCCTATATTTTACAGCAATTAAAATGGATCAATGTTGGCATGTTACAATCAAAATATAGAATTGCAAAAAAGTGGATCAATGTTGACGTGCTACAAACAATACTTATTATTATTTAGGCTAAATTTTTTGCTAGTATAAAGTTTGAACATATGACCTCTTATTTTATACATTAACCACCCCATCAAAGTGGAAATGATGCTTGTTAACATGAGATTTAAAATATCTCATATATACTAGACTGAAAATTGGGATGTTACAATATCAAAAGAACATGCTCTTTTTTCTCTTTGGCAAGAAAAAATTAGGGTTCTAAAAAACGGGCTAAGAATGGCAAACAAATCTTGGTTGAGATTAAAGTTCCAACCAAAACGCCATAATTTGAAAAACAACACTGACCATCGTGAGGATTTGAAGATGATCAATGCTGGAGAATACAAAATCTCTAGACATGGGACAGAATAATTTCTCAAGGGTGTCACAAGTACAAGGGATAAAAACATAAGTATTAGAACTCAACCTAAGTTGAAGTTTTTAAAAATAATACTGAACTCCAGTTTCATATAAATTAGACATGTGACCCGCTAGGGCAAATGAGTATTGGTACTTAAACATGTAATTACACCAGGTTTGTTTATAGCTCGTTTTTTTTGTTCAAATATGTTGGACTTATATGCCCAATATGACTATTAATGTGTGATGCCTTTAGGTCAGACAATAAACAACATTATATAACGCATGTTTAATTTGTTAAACCAAAACTAGTTTCTCACACACGCACATATTTAAGTATTTTTTATTTAATAAATGATAGATAAATATAAATTAAATAATAATAATTATTGTTTATTTATGATGTACTAGATTTTATACCCCGTATTACGGGGGTTATTTTACATTATTCGTTTTTATTATTTATATATGTATATTTGGATTTTAATTTTATTTATTGTAAGGAAGTTAATAATTAATATACTTGAGGTTTAATGATGAAATTGTTTCACAAATAAATGATATGTTATAATCCAGTTTAAAAGCTATCTGGGTTTGGTGATACCCATTACTCGTTTATTTTCTTTATTATAAAATTGTTTCTTAATTATAAATAATATCTTTTTTTAAAATAAAATATGATATTAATTTTTAGTATATTCCTATTCTATAGGATTTTCATATCAAATATTTGATGAGATTATTTTTTAATATAATGAGATGTTATAACCCGTTTAAGAGCTATCTGGGTTTGGTGAGACCTTTACCCGTGAATTCGGGTCAAATGCGTGAGAAGCCTTCATTTCCAAATAAAGTAATCTGATGGCTTAAGAGAATGGTTGTTTTAAATTTTTCGTTTTTTAATATTTATTTTTTGAATTTTAATTTTCTTTATTGTAAGAAAGTTAATAATACTAAGGGTTTGATGATGAAAGGGTTTCATAAATAAATGATATGTTATAACCTGTTTAAAAACTATTTGGATTTGGTGACCCATGACCCGCTTATGTTTTTTACTATAAAATTGTTTATTAATTATAAATAATATCTTTTTCTTTTTATATTGGATATTAAATTTTAGTATACTCCTATCTTGTATGATTTTCATATCAAATAACTGGTAAGATTAATTTTTAATTTAATGAGATGTTATAACTCATTTAAGAGCTATCTGGTTTTGGTAAGACCCATACCAATGAATTTGGGTTAAATCAATGAGAGGCCTTCATTTAAAAATCAAGAAATCTGATGGCTTCCATAAAAGGGGGAAGCGACCACATCGCGACACATATGATTTTGGGGTTTTCATTTATATCTATTATAGATTAATTGTATTAGTTGTTCAAAAAACAAAATAAAATATTTATGATATACAATTAACCATCAATTCATTTTTTTGTTGAAAGATGACTTTTTTTTAATCCTTGTCGTCTATGGAACTTGAACCCAATATCTCCCTTTCCAAACCCAAGTGTTTAAAGGTTTTGCATTTGTCAATGGACCACCACCCAATTGGTAACCAGTGATTCATTAATCTAGTTGGTTAATTATCTAGATTAATTATAATAATATTTCAATTAGTTGGAAATGAGCTAATTTGGCTATATTTAAACAACCAGGATCTAGTCCGTGTAATACACAGGTGGTTAAAAAAAATACAACAAAAAAATTAAACTTAATAATAGACATAATAATACCTTATGGATTAATAAAATATAAATTATGATAAATAAAATTTAATAATTCATAAATATATAAAAACTTTATTTAATACAACATTTAAAGTTATATTTGTAACTTTGTTAATAATTATATAAATGGTAATAGCATTAAAATTAAATAGCTTATTATGTGTAAATTATAATTTTAGAAATTGTTGAGGTGGAATCCTATGTGGATAGCTTAGTTAAATGGCATGTGAAAACTATGTATTGCTTTAATATAATAGTTAGATTAGATTAGATTTTTTTATTTAATGAAATGATAGATAAATATAAATTAAATAATAATAATTATTGTTTATTTATGATGTATTAATTGTATTAGTTGTTCAAAAAATAAAATAAAATATTTATGATATACAATTAACCATCAATTCATTTTTTTGTTGAAAGATAGATTTTTTTAATCCTTATCTATGAAACTTGAACCCAATATCTCCCACTTTTAAACCCAGATGTTTAAAAGTTTTGTATTTGTCGGTGGACCACCACCCCATTAGTAACCAGTGATTCATTAATCTAGTTGGTTAATTATCTAGATGAATTATAATATTATCAGTTTATAATAACATTTCAACTAGTTGGAAATGAGCTAATTTGGTTATATTAAACAATGTAATAACCGTATTGCATATTGTAGAAGTATATAAACTTGTGATATTTATGGAAAGTTAACAAACCCCTTTTGGATCTAGAAACGGTCCACTTCTACTGCAAGAAAGCTGTTGCAGTTGTAGACCCATTATGGACTTGATCAAAGATTAGAATCGAGATTGGTAAGATGCTTGACCTAGGATTGGTTCTTTCTAAACTAGTTGGTAACAACAAGTGACGACTTGGACTGGTACACCATAAAGGCCACGAGTTTATAAATACACAAGGTGGGTTCGGTTTCAAGTAGTGAGAAAAGGGTCACACTCTGTGTGGGCGTGATCACATGGCTTTGCTAGTCGAAAAACAAACACACACACTTAAACTTGAATAGGTGTATATATTTAGATCAATCTTCAGTGAAACTTTAACTTATAAAGTCTTTAACAAAGTTTGTGTTTGATCTTATGTGTGTTTCCTTACATCAAATAAGTCATGTTGTCATTATGGAATTAATCGATATAATAGAGGTGCAAGCCTCTTAGGAGAAATGTCTTGTGTTTAATCTCTGATAATAAATAAATTTTATGTAATTTAACAGTGAGTAAGGATAGAAGTAACATTTGTCGTTAAAAAAAAATCATATTATATATATAAAAAAATTAGTTCTTGTAGTTTATCTTGATCTTGACACTGTTGGTAAAAGACAATCAGCTTCTTGGAATCAAATGCTTGGCGTGGATGCATTCTTAGTGGAGTCTTCATCTTCATCAAAGGATTATCATTACCATCAAAAGGTTAGTTTTTCAACTTTTTTTGTTTTGGTTTTATAGTTTCAAGTTTCTTTCATCATTTGTGGAATTCTACTAAAATGTTTAGTAAGGTTGTATTTCAGAACGCTTTCGCTTTATAATTACCTTTTCAAACAGTATACAAAATCCTAATAAAACTGTGAGGTATATCGTAAGCAACATTTGTCCATCATTATAAATTAAAACCAAACCTTTGAATTTAAAACAAACAAAATCAGTCTAAACTGCTACTAACGCTTGAGGATTGAGATTCATTTTTATTGGGCTTATTGAACCATTCTATTAACAAAAAAGTATAAATACACGATTAAGTTATAGAAGCCATAATGTCCCAACATTAAAATATGAAAGACCGACTCTATGTATTTCATTGTCAAGTAGAGCCCAATTATTTGTATAGTGTTACATAGCCTAAAGTTTTACGGTTCCGTTTTGGTTTTTCAACCAGTTTTGAGCATAAACCGTAACCTAAACCGTTATATACGGTTAGAAAACTCCTAAAGTGAACATAAGAAAGATTCTAAAACCGAGAGTAAAACCAAACAAATTATCAATATCTACGATTTATTGACTCGCAAGCAACTCGAATCAAACTGAGGCTAAGCGAGCTTAAACCTAAATACGAGCTTGCTTAGTAAATGAGCCTGAACCTGAACTTCACTTATCGAGCTTCAGCCGGCTTACACACTTAAACGAGCTTGTTATATACTTATTCAATAGTTAATGTTATTTGTAAAATTTATTAATAAATAATAAACCAAGCAAACCCAAGCAGCCGAGCCAAGCTTCTGCCTGGAAAACTAACGAGTTAAACTTAAAGCTTTTAAAACAGAGCTCAAAAGATCAATATTCACACTCGAGCTCTCTATAAATTAAACAAACCGACCCGGGCATGGTTAAACTCAGACTCGGCCCGTCTCGTCACGTCCACCCTTAAAATAATGACAAGTCAGTTAATGTGACGAGAGTGGAAGCTTCACCAGTGGCGTATTTTAATTTGTTTATAAACAAACGTCACCATCGGTCCCGCCATTCTCCATTCCAACATTCAATTCCTCGCCGCCGTAGCGACTCATACCTCTTTCAAAAAACCCTATCTTTCTCTCTGTTTACACTCAGGTACGCCGTTCAATTAATCAATTTCTAGCATTGATTCCGTGTACGAATATGTTAACCATAAGCCGATAATTGAATGCTGATCTGATGTGAATACGATATCACATTTGATATATGTTTCTCGTTCACAGTAATCAAAATGAATTTGGATTCAATAACTCCCGATATTATTATTATTATTAACCGGAAAAATATAACTCTAAAACTCATTACAAACTCATAATAATACACAACTTTGATTAGGTTATATTATATACACCATGACTAGGTACATTTAGAGATGGACTCGATCTACCAATCTACTAATCTACTAATTTAATTAGCTATTATTATAGGTTATACTTATATACAACTCAATTTTTTTATCCTTAACTGATTTAATTATTTAACCTAATTCCATAACTCGTAACCGGCCACTCGACCCAACCTGACATCGTCTTGTGTTTGAGAGGGAATTACGTTTAACATGTTTTACATGTCTTTCATTCTTTTTGATTGTTCATATGGTAAAATCTTCAGTTTAGTGTTATATTGGTTAACCGGTTACATAGGCTAGGGAATTTCCACCCAAAAGCCAGTTAGGAACCGCAACCGGTATTTCCAATAAAAAATTTTGACCGTTTGACCAGTAACTGGTTACGGTTAGTAATCGACATTCTAAAACACGGTTAACTGGTATTTGCAAATCTAGGCATGTTTAAGTGTTTAATTCTTTTAGATGGTTCATATTTGTAAAACCGTCAGTTTGGCGTTGGATTGGTGTTCCATTGCTACTAATTCAACCTCTTTATGCTGGTGCTTGCAGGTCTCTAATAGATTCTGTAACAACTTCATTAGTCATTACCAAAGCTCGTTATTGGATCAAATTTTGAAGATTTCGGTTTATAGCGAGGCGAGCTAAGCCCTCTCTCAGCTATTAATAAACAATTTAATTGTATCAATGGCAGCTGCAGCACACTTGTGTGGAATCAAAACACCTTATTGTTTTTCCAAGAGTAATGAGCGGTCCCATTCTTTGTGCTCGCAGGGACGACTTAGTTTTGATTCACTCACTGAATTGTGTGGAGCAATTAGGGTTTCAGCTCCAAGCAGGGGAGGAGGACTGAAGGTTGTTTGTGATGCTAGTAAGAACGATGCTTTGATACAGACCGAATCCAAAGTAAAAGGTTTAGAAGGATCAAATAACCAACTATCGTGCGTCATGAAATTTGGTGGGTCGTCGGTAGCCTCGGCAGATAGAATGAAAGAAGTAGCTGAGCTTATCCTTAGTTTTCCGGAAGAGAATCCAGTGATTGTTCTATCTGCTATGGGCAAAACCACCAACAAGCTTATATTGGTTTGTGCAATCATTATTTTATTAAAACTGATATATTATCTGCTTCTTTAAAAAAGATTGAGTTAAATCAGTGTTTTATCGTGCTTCATTTAGGCTGGAGAAAAGGCGGCTAGCTGTGTTTCTGATGCGTCTGAAATCGATGAGTTGAGTTTTGTGAAAGAACTGCACAACAGGTAAAAATCTTGATTTTATATGAAGGTATAGACATTACCTTATGCTGATTGAGCGTTGGTTTGTGTACTCAGGACAGTGGATGAACTTGGATTAGACAGATCAATCATTAAAGGTAGGCCTCCAATTTTTGCAATGATTTAATATTGAAGAGTTTTCGTCTCAGATTCCTTGATTAATTTTGATTTCAACATTTAAGCCCTGTGCATGATTGCTGGCACATTTTGGCTGATATTGGTTCTTTTTGCTTCATATGGCTATGTGGGTTTAGTTTCATATATTGTTGATGTTTTGCAGACCACTTAGAAAAATTAGAGCGGCTGCTTAATGGGATTAATGCACTGAAAGAGTTGACTCCACGTTCCAGAGATTACCTGGTCTCGTTTGGGGAGTGCATGTCCACTAGAGTATTTGCAGCTTACTTGAATAAAATCGGTGTCAAAGCCCGCCAAGTATGCAGTTTTTTAATTGCTTGCATTAAGTTTAGAATCTACAAATATTGGTCATTCATTTTACAAAGTCATTACAGGGTTATTTTTAATGGCCCTCTATGATTGATGACATTTTGCTGCTATTCATGCTTCAAATATTTTTTTATTAGATTTACTTCCTCCATTTGAAAGCTATAGGTGTACAGCTTTACATAAGTAGACAAAGTACTTAAGTACACCTGTTGAACATTATTCTCTGCTAACTTTTTGTTTATTTTTTTTTTTGCAGTACGATGCATTTGATATTGGTTTTATAACAACAGATGACTTTACTAATGCTGATATTCTAGAAGCAACTTATCCAGCTGTAGCAAACAGACTTCATGGTGACTGGATAAGTGATCCTGCAATCCCTATTGTTACCGGCTTCCTTGGAAAGGTCTTTTATTTGTTAATTTCTGTATCTTTTAAAGTTTCTTTTAAGGTTTGCTCTCCTGAAAACGACTAACAAAATTCATATATTAATTTATAGGGTTGGAGGACTTGTGCAGTAACTACATTGGGCAGAGGTGGTAGTGATTTGACCGCCACAACCATCGGTAAAGGATTGGGATTACGAGAAATTCAGGTTAAATATTTCAAAGCAAGTGTAATTACTAATTTGGTGTATCCTACTGGACATGAAAAAAATTAATTATTTTTGTATGTTTGTTATACAGGTTTGGAAGGACGTGGATGGTGTTTTGACATGTGACCCTACCATATATCCTAGTGCTGAACCTGTGCCATATTTAACATTTGACGAAGCTGCTGAACTTGCATATTTTGGTGCTCAGGTATTTATTTATTTATTTTAATGTTTGTATGTCATAAAGTTAGTTGCTTCCTAAATCTAAATGTCCTTTTTCTTAAAGGGGATCTTTTAAAGGAATGGGCCTTTTTTATGTACCTTGGTTTTAATGATGCCAATTTCGGCCCATTTTCTTATGAACGAGTCTCTTGGTGTTTTGGTCTGTCTCAAATGGTCAAATAAAAAGTTAGTTATAGGGAAAATGGGTCAAATTGGTCATTTGGTTGAGCAGGTTAAACGTGGTGAAAGTCACCTAAATGTATTTAATGCACCCAACCTTCAAAATATTTTTGTTCAAAGATTTGGATTATTGTAAGAATATTGTTTTTAATAATAAGTAACATATTAATCATTTATTAAAAGAGTTCAAATATTAGGACAAAGGGTGTTCCTCCCCGTTTCTCCATTTGCATCATGTATGTCAATATAACAAGATAAAGATGAGAAAACATTGTTGCTTTACCCTTTCCATATAATTCTTATTCTCTCATTTTGCTCTTTTTTGTAGGTTCTGCATCCACAGTCAATGAGGCCTGCAAGAGAGGGTGATGTTCCCGTTCGGGTTAAAAATTCTTACAACCGTAATGCTCCAGGTACCCTAATCACTAAATCAAGGGATATGTCAAAGGTGAGTAGCATATTAAGTATAACCAAAAAGTCATTATCAGAATTCTGAAACCCTAAACATCCGCCTTCCACAATTTCAGGCAATTCTGACTAGCATTGTTTTAAAACGTAACGTAACCATGCTGGACATTGTTAGCACTCGCATGCTTGGGCAATTTGGATTCTTGGCCAAGGTAAAAAAAATAATTGTCATCTAAAGGTGGCCATTTGGACACGTTTGTATCTAAACTGGTCAATTTGGGATAGGGTTTTTTTTCGCTGGTGGGTCTAACGGGTTAAGCTTATAGATTAAAAGAGTAGCATGTCAAACGGGTCGAGCAGGTCAAACAAATTAAAAGTCATCTGATATGTATTCAAATGCACATATCTTAATTTTGCAGTCAAAATTAAATCATTAATTTTATATATAAGTATATAAGTAAAAGAAGAAAAAATGTTAATGGAAGCCAACCTTCCGTTTTGACCCGTGCTGAAAATTACAAATTTTCAACTTGTTAGTTGTTACCCAACCCAAACTCAAGAATTTGCCTCCACTACTATCCATCATTCTTTGAACAGCTTATTTAGTTTTTAATGTGTATTTTTCACATATTTTAGGTATTCGCTACTTTTGAAGAGTTGGGTATTTCGGTGGATGTTGTAGCTACTAGTGAAGTTAGTCTTTCATTAACTTTGGATCCTTCTAAGCTTTGGAGCAGGGAGTTGATTCAGCAGGCAAGTATTTGAATATATGATTTTATTCTCAATTTGACAAAGATTTTATAATTCGTATGCTTAATCAAATATAAACATAAAAAGTAAAAATAATTTATTTCTAAACCATTTTGAATATGGTCGTTAGAATCTTTTATTAGTCACTAGTAAGTTGATTGAATAATTAGGTTTGAAAGAACTAGGTAAATATACGATAAAGAAATTTGGCGCACTCAATGGAGTTGAAATAAATATGGTGCATGCATATTCCTTGAATATGCTCTTTTTACAAATTACACCCAAATGATGTGAATGTTGCCTGCTGTTTTGTCAAGCAGGAACTTGATAATGTTGTGGAAGAACTTGAAAAAATTGCTAAAGTGAATCTCCTACAACACCGATCGATTATTTCACTGATCGGGAATGTTCAAAGGTCCTCACTAATATTAGAGAAGGTATCGTTACAGACTCAAAAGTCAAACCTTAATTTAAAAAAGTCTTTGCTGTGTTGACTCTTTGTGTGATCTTTCTTTAATTGATATCTTATGTGTACTAAATAGGCATTTCATGTTCTTCGCAAAATTGGAGTCAATGTTCAGATGATATCTCAAGGAGCATCCAAGGTATTTATTCCGCCCATCTAATGTGATTGAATGTAGAGGTGATAATTCTGAACCCATTGTACTAAAACTGCTTTGGCTAAAAACATGCCTGCTGCGGAAATGCTTTAAAAAAATTCTGAAAAGACAAAAATACCCCTGTATCAATATACTATAAAATGATGATTTGATGTCAATTTGGGTTTTCTGTTTTTGATAATGGGTTAAGTACTTAAGTATTAAGAACATAACTAAAATTGAAACACTAATGGGCTGATCTGGTAAAAACCTGGTTACTATGTATTCTAATATTAACATGTGAAATTTTCTTATGCAAAAGAAACAGTATGTTATTGTTTTTTGATATATTGTTTGTGGAGCCCAACTATATATTCAACCTTTTTTCATCTAGAGATCCATTGTACTAAAACTGCTTTGGCTAAAAACATGCCTGCTGCGGAAATGCATTAAAAAATTCTGAAAAGACAAAAATACCCCTTGTATCAATATACTATAAAATGATGATTTGATGTAAAAACTAGGGTGTACTTTATAAAAAACGATACCAGCTACATACTTTGGTAGCCTAATATAGACCACGCGGCCATCAAGAGAAAAGTTGCACATGTGTTGCCTCCACATTTATTAACTCTTATTTTAATATCATAGCAGCATTTGTAATCATGCATTCATACTAACTGCATATAGTTATTTACAAAATTTAATATTTTTTTCTAGTTGGCCTAGCCTATCCCACATAAAAGTACTCAAAACATATTTTGACCACTTGTCTTTTAGTTGTGGCCTTGAGATGCACAAGATGCTGAGTGTTTATATGATTGTTGCAGGTGAATATATCATTGATAGTTAATGACAGCGAATCTGAAAAATGTGTCCGGGCTCTTCACGAGGCTTTCTTTGAGAGTAATCTAGCCGACCTAGTCTATGAGAACGGTACACGTCCAAATGAAAGCTAGAACTTAAGCATCATCAATCTCTAAGAAGGCTCAGGGCTGAATAAATCGATAATTCATGCAGTCGTGTGCACGACTAATGGTTTTAAGTTTGTGACAATTCACCTCTATAATAGAAACAACCCATAACTTACACGTTATGGGTTGTTTCTATTATAGAGGCTAATTGTCACAAACTTAAAACCATTAGTCATGCTCGCGACTCCATGGAAGGTCACCAGAGTATTTGTGTTTCCTTATTAAGATTGTTATCTTCTTGCTGTGCGTTGTCATCACAATAAGTTGGTTATGTTTTGTATTTTTTAGTCAGCATGCAACCATCAAGTAGGGCTTCTTTCATTTCTAGTGATTTTAATTAATTCTTCTAAACTTTTTAATAATGTTACTCGATTTAGCTTTATATTTTCCTTAGTATTAAATCAAACACGTAGTTAAAAAAGTGTTTATATATGTGTATACCGACACTGATGGAATCCAAAACTAACCAGGTTACCAGATACGGACTAAAAAAAAGTCGTCACAGAACACAAAATATGAGCTACTGAACTTTTGATTCTCGATTTCTTCACACCCTGAGATGTTTCTAAAGGACACATCAAATAAATACACTAGCAATGCTAAATGAAATGAGCAAGTAATATACATATCTACTGAATTTTGTGGCATCTTACACTTTTGATGGGGCATTAGGGCAAGGCCAGTTTTAACTTGGAATTTCAAGATGTATTCATATAAAGAATTGGACATACCTATCGTCTACAAGTGAAGACTCAATAGTCTTTGTCTAATTCGGGTGCATGTTTTTATAAAATAAAACTAGCATATATGCTTTGAATTATACAATTAAGATTTCAAAAGTTCAATAAAAAGGCTTTAATCCGAAAACAAACCACGCTTATTCACAAAGTAACTAGAAACCCATATATATATATATATATATATATATTAGTGTTCTGTTAATCCCATTTACCTAAAGATGATGCAATCAAGCTTGGATTTGTTATTTTATTTGGCACACACCAGAGCATACATGCTTCAAGTTTTTCTGTATTTCTATAGCTCGTTTTTAACGGCAAATTATTACACCAATTTCTTTTGTCCACTATGGTATTTGAACCGTCACTATTTGTGAGCTCTCCATTTTAACAACACTTTGATACCATTGAGCTATAAGCCTATTGGTAGCTCTTTATTCAGGGCGCATATCACATGTATGCATCTATGCGTACACATAAAATATGTACGTAGTACAAGGAATCACTGCTTGCTAGAAAAAGGGGAGATCATTCGAACAAAAGTAGAGAAGTATAAATAATAGTATGTTTATGTCAATATGCTAATTAAAGAAAGGTTGGGTTAATTAACATTTTATTTATAATTTTACTTATGCCAACAATAGCTTATCAAAAAGACTCACTTTCATTGTCGTTTTAGTTCAAAGTTAACTGTTGAGCATGGACTCATTGAGAATGATTCTGATCTAGTTCGTGGTTTATTAGAATTGGAAGGCACTCTTGAAAGAAAAAAATGAAGTACACAAAAGCTATTATTGTTAAACCACTAATCTATACCTAATAAATAAGTAAAAATCCACAGTCATGTTTTATAATTTTTTGAATCCAACATTCTTTTTCTCATTTTTCTTATTTCACCTTTCAGCCGTTCGTAATATATAAATTTATATACGAAGATTAAAAAGTTTTCATTTATTTAATTTTTAATTTATACAATTGTAATGCACGCATTAACATTAATTGATGCTAAGTAGGGACAATATGGAGTAAATGGGTACCGATTAAGTGCAGCATACATGCTTGAAAGGCTGAGATGGGAACATCCTTGTAAAATGAAATTAGAAAAAAGAATTATTCAGGTTCTGTATCGCCTGTGTATGATCATGATTTAGAGCTATCCTATCATATTTTCACAAGTTATGCGGTGACATCCGTTGTTTGGGATGCTTTGAGCACGTGACACAAGGTTCCTCTATTGTTTGCTTTCTCGGTTCACAACTTAGTGTAGCTATACTTGAATGTGGGTCCCGGAGCTCATGAGAAGGAAGTGTTCCATGGATTATTCCTTTGTTGGAGCATTTGGAAAGTAAAAAACGAGAAGGTTTTTAAAGGTAAGTAGGTGAAGATATAAAATATAATTAATGGCATCAAGTCTTTGGGTTTTATTCGGTTCAAAAATAAATCGAATTGTAACTTGTAAGTCGTGAATTTAGTCCACTTGGTGTAAATTTGTCTTATTGTAATTGTTTACCGTTTGTCCCTCTCCAGTTTGTAGACTAATTGTTTGCTTCGGCCTTGTTTAGAGATAATCTCAATACGGAACCGACACTGGTTCTGAATTTCCAGATTCCAAATTTCTCAAAAACTAGGTACATGTACCGAAAATGTCTGGTTCAATACTGATACCATAGGCAAAAGTTTGGTAAATACCAGTGCCAGTATTGATCCTGAGTTTCTTATGAAATTGGTTTTGGTACCGAAATGCTCCGTTCAGTACTGGTACCCAGTATAACTTGCTCATCCCTAACGCTAGGGCTGTCACTTTTACCAGAAACCCAACTCGAAAAAACCTGTACCCAAACTCGAACTAACCCGACCCGAAAAACCCAAACCCAAGAAAAGATTAACCCGAACCGAAGTAATTCGGGTTGGTTCTCGGGTTTAATTTATAAGTTTCGGGTCAACCCGAAAAACCCGAATAAACTCGTAGTTTAGAAATTAAATATATTTTTAGATAAAATATGTTTAGTCTTAGTCAATAAATTTATCAGAATCTAAACCTAATCGACTTTTGTCATTACAACTATTATGAATAGATTGTTTATTGTTAACTTATGTTTTCCGTTTATTACTAATAGCAACCATGATCAGACAACCAAATCACGTCTAATTGAAGACGATTATGGTTCGAATTAGTTACTTAGTTTTACTTTTCTTTTGAATTGTTTTATGACTTTATCAAGTTATGTTATTTATTTATTTGATTATTTGCGTTACGAGCAAAGAAGAAAATGTAGTTTTAGTATTAGCATTGAATTTTTTTAAATTTTTTTGTTTTTGTTTCATTTTCTAGAATACTCGAAACCCGATTAACCCAACCCGAAAAAACCCGAACCCGAAAAACCCGTGAGAGATTTGGGTTGGGTTTCGAGTTAATATTTAAAACTTTGAAGCCCGAAGAACCCGATCCAAAAAACCTGAAACCCAAAAAACAAACCTGAAGACACCCCTACCTAGCGCATAGCCCGGTTTATTGTCATTCACAATTCGAAAAAAAAAAATAGAGCAGAGTGAATTGTTAAATATCAATAATGCAGGGACCGTTTATATCAATAGATATTAAAGACCGCATGCGTATAAAAGCCTCCCTCTTCCTCTCAATTTCTCTCTAGGGTTTTATTCTACCAACCGGCGGCTGCATCAATGGCGTCCACCATTGATTTCAGACGCCTAGATGAAGGCTTCGGCGGCAAAACCTACAAGCGAAAGCGAGCCGAACAGCAACAAGAGATCGATGCCGCCATGGATCTCGACTTCGACTCCACCGAAGACATCCAATCCTCCAAACGCATAGCCATCTCCTCCACCGAAAACCCTAACAAACCGATATTCGGCAAGCCTACCTACGACGGCGTCATCGCCGGAAGAGTGTCCGGGCGGAAGTGGAAGCAGCCGAGGACACAGCGGTCGTCGGCGGTTAGGGTTAGCCTGAAGAAGTCAACGTTTGAGGAGAGAGCACAGCAGAAGGAGATAAAGAGAGCGTATAAGGAGAAGATGACGGAGTTGAAGGAGGAGATTAGGAATAATAAGATTGAGAAGAGGAAGAAGAAGGAGGAGCGGGAGAAGAGGAAGCAGGAGAATATTATTAAGTCCGGGTCGAAGTTTCAGAAGATTACGAACCCGAAGACGTTGAAGAAGATTGCGCAGTCGAAGTCGAAGAAGAAGGTGTTGAAGGTGGTGCCGGATAGTCTGATTAAGAAGTAGGGGTTGTGTTTTGTGTTGGTTGTTTTGGTTTTAATGTCTTTTGTTTGGTTTAGAATTTATATAACAAAGTTCAATTTTGATGGTTACATGACTGATGCTCATTGTGATGCTATGTTTTTATTATATGAGCTTTAATTTTATCATCAATGTGCTTTTATAAGTTAGGCTTAAGGTGGTATTAAGCTCTTCTAGTTTCAGCTTGTAAGAGCACAGGCAAAACAGGGGAGTATTTGCCCGTTGAAGTGCGATAACAAAATGTTGCATCCGGATCCAGGAAACAGGGAATTTCCGTGATGACTCTGTGTCCTCTGGTTTAGGTTTCATCTTTTTTTTTTCTTTTCATTTGTTTTGAGAAATATATCGATCGATTTCGATTCTTTCTTTTTCTCTTGATTCTTTTCTGATCGAGATGTATAGATCCTGTTTTATTAGCCGTCCCAGGGAAAAAAGTATGAGCTGGCATGTACAAAATAAACACTTCATTCTCGATTCTACAAGAATTTTTATTTTAAAGAGGTCAGCCACCGTGTACACGCGCATGCTATTTATATATAATAATTGCGTTGGAGCGGGTATAGATTAGTGGTAAAAGTGGGCAGTGGATTCGCATCTCTTACAACCTACACAATCCTCTGTAAGTTGGATGGAAAGATCGAGTGTGATAGCATGAAACAACTAATGAACTAGTTGAAGATATTTTGGAAAAACTAGTTTCAAATTAAAAACAGGTCAGCTTAGTTTCCTGAATCATACAATGGGTTTAAAGCGGGTAATCTTATAAGCACGTGAACTTAAAACGGGCCATTTTGTAACTTGACGAGTTCAAATGGATTTGCGCTACTTATAACAATTGTTCGTTTTCATCACCTACCTGTCAATGCTATGTCGCCACCGCTACCTCTATACCATCGTCCTTGCCCCCTACTGTTGACTTTCGTCAGCACCGCCGGTCCATTAGCATCTGTGTCTATTTTGTGAGAGCAAAGAGCATGTTTTGACCCGATTTCAATTTGCTTTATACTTGTTTTGACCCATCACCTGACTCAATCAGTATGTTTTACCAAGCTTGAGGCATATGGTGTTGGTCAAATAGAGTGAGAGACGTTGAGATTGAAAAAAGTGGTTATTCGTTTAGATAACTGTATATGTATCAAATTCAAAGTAATTAGCACATTTGTGTGCATAGATTTAACCAGTTCCTTGTTTAAAACTGACTTCATATTATTAAATAATTTCTTTTCGCATTATTCAAGCTTCTTCGAAATCTGAACAGCTTGAATCAAGCTCGGTTAACTAATCTTTATTGTTTTCAAACTATTCAAACTTTAATCTTTGTTGCTAAGATGGTGGAGTCCAGATCAAGCCATGACAATCTGAAGCCAGGCTTATTTGCAGCCTGGTTTCAGTTTCATTTTTGAGGGCCAAGTATTATAAAGCAAACCTAACCATTACTTCATTGCTTCGAGTTACAAGTGACAATTATAACCTTTATAAATAAATATGAAGTGCCGTGCTTGCGGTGCGCGCATATAATGTATATATGTGTGAACCCTCGGGTGGGCAAAAGTAAAATTGCACTAATTTTGACGTTATTTTACTAATTTTGTGAAAATAACGTTAAAAGTGATGGAAGGTTCATCAGGCATCATGTGGTGGCGTTGATAGCCGAAAGACAAGGGTACATGCACCAATCAGCCGGCGTCCCGATGATTGAGTGCTATGTGCCTTATGTAATATGTCCAAGGCTTGATGCAAAACTACTATCGAGCCGGGGGTCTCACCGGAAGCAGCCTCTCTATCCCCATGGGGTAGAGGTAAGGCTGTCTACATCTTACCCTCCTCAGACCCTACCATAGTTTTGCTATTGGTGGGATATACTGAGTACGATGATGATGATGATAAATAAATATGAAGATAATAATTCAATATATAGTTTAAAACGTTACATATCAAAAGTGAGAGGTAACAACAGTACATTATAGAACAACTGCAGATTTTTTGAAGTCTTCTTTGCACTTTTTCCACCCGCGCTTGGAAATAATAAACACGATGGAGCTCCACGTTACCATCTAGTTCCCCTTCATCTTGAAATTCACACTAATCACGCCCAAAAATCGATTAAGCATGACTAGCCGTCATTTCACAATCTACCACTTTAAACCTATGATTCAGAATCTAACGAATGCCTCACACACACAAGATCATCTAATTTGTTGCCATCCATTTTATACAGTGAAACGCCTTCCATCTGATTATAGTGTTCTTGTGCTTCTTTTCTTAAACTCTTAAAAGGCATAACTTCCCACTTACTGTAATTTGAGTTCCTCCTTTTGCTGCTCATATTTCTTGGCCCTGATACGGGCCCGCTACCATAGGGGCCAGCATTGCCCCACACCTTACAGTTGCCAAATTGTCCTACTTTATCATACTCGCCCTCTTCACTTCTTTTTAGTCGTGTGGCAGCTGCATGAGCCCTGCCTATCTTCTCATGACTTGGCACATCAGACCAGTCTTGGGCCCGTTTTGCTCTCATAGGAGAGTGTATCCTAATCACCTAAAATGTTAAATATTACACGTTAGAGATGGCAAAATGGGTGGGTCGAAAAGGTTGAGTAAGCGGTCAAAACTGGTTGGTTACATCTGTATCTATTTTTTTTATTCTGTAAATTATCAATGTGCTAAATAAGATTTAAATTAATATACTATCATTAGATAAATTGATGGAAAAGCCGAAGAAACTTAAGAATTGTTTCTGAGTTATCATACAAGTCCTTTGATTTCACTTTTGTATGATCAAATCCTTGGACTATAAAAGCCAACGAAAAGGCCTTTCTATGTAGTTAGGGACTTTACCTGGCGAATTTGTTATTATTAACAAATTGTAGGAGTTATCACAAAATGTCAAAAACAAGGATTTTTTTGAAAAGAGAAGAAAAAGAAGTCAAGATAATTTAAAAGTTAACGCTTTAATCAAGCACAATGTACAATTTTGGCACTATTGTTATATATAGATACTAGATACCAATTGTAGTTTATTATGCCCTACTCTTTATGTAGAATATATCCTAACATGAAAATGTTGCAGTAATTTGCGACGGCAGGAACATATGAATACCAAAAAAGAAACTATAGAATGTTTACTTACACCAAGGCATTCTAGAAGTTGGTAATAAGCCCTTCCTTGAAGTGGATTGTGTCCTTTTCTTGGTTCAGAGAAGTATCTGGTCCTACAGACAAAAGGGGTAATTTTAATGTGAGTCAGGGTCAGGTCTGCAAACACGTTTGGTCTTTTGAAAGTAATATTGAGTATATAGTTATAAATCCTATATAACTACAATACTAACCTATTTCTTTTTACTTAAAAGTAATCTGAAAGATCATATACATTAAATTTACACTTTGATTGACTTTCAACTGTATCCTTTAAGCTGATATAGACCCAAACTGACCCTAACCTATACCCTACAAATCAAGCTACATTGCTACACCTTAATTGCCATACTTACATTCATGTTCTCTCATATCACTATAATTATACATTTCTCAAGTGTGTATTTAATGTGTGTGGTGTGTGTATGAGAGAGAGAGTAAACTGACCACTCAGTGTAGCCAGGATCGACAGTGAAACCATAAATGTCAACAATATCACACATAGAAAGTGCCAGCTCAACTGATTTCATCCCGGTTCCTTTGGCACCTCTGCGTAATACAATACCTTGGAATAGATAGACTGGATTTGGAATTGTCTGAATATATTTTGATAAAATAATCTGTTAGGTTTGCATTGAGTGATGAGATGGCTAATATCTACACCAAACTAAAAACATTTCATTATAACTTTTCTGACTGAGTGCACACCTATGTTTTTGATGGCTCACTGAACAGTTTCATGAGGGTGTCTTAGACCAAATACTTGCTTGTTAATTTAATATAGAAGACAGGCCTTCTATGTTAAATTAAAATTATAATCAAGCCATTCAATATGAGCTTTGGCAATAGGTACATACAGCTTTTTGGTTTCTACCTCCAGTTGCATATATATATAATAAGGATAATGCGCAAAATACCTTTTAGTGTACTTTGAAAATGATCAGAGACAGCAATGTACTACTTTCATCCTTTTTACCTAGAATATCAACGAACTTTACCTCAAGGTAGCTATGATAGATGGGTCTAAAAGAAAATGGAAGTGTGTTGTTTCTAGTTCGTTTCAAAGTTCTTTTAATAGTCTAATACACACAACTTATGCCCCCCCCCACCCCCACCACCACCAAAAAAAAAACAAACAAAAATGAAAATAAAAATCCTACCATATGAGTGGTATTTTTACTGGGTATGTTTGTTAGTTGGTATATGTGCGGATTGATGTCAACTGATATTGAGGCTGCAAACACACTATAGCAAACCTTAAAAAGTCAATTGATACAGTCTAGTGATTCAAATCCAACTTTTCATAACAAAAAAGTAAGTCTTTTATTCATAATTAAGCTTTGGTTATGGTGTTTTCATGAACAAATTTCAGTTCAATGCAATGAAATTATACGCAAAAAAAGGATCTTTCCAGTGAACCACACATTTTGATACAAATCCTACAACATTATCCGATGCTTCCAACGACACATAGATATATGATCCTCTTAGACTTGTGGGACCAGTTGAAAGAAACCGAACGAACGAAATGCCCAGGCAACGGCACCGGAGACACCTCACCAGAACCTAGGCATCTCTTTCTTCTTAAAGAAATTGAAGCGAGCAACAACCACCGGATCTCTGTCAACCATACAAGAATCAATATAGTCATAAACAGAAGCAAGCAACGACCACATGATTCTGGTTACGGTCGGCCGAGATCTAGTGGTTGCTGGACACTACAACTCTTTTAAAAAGAAACAGACGCCTTGGTACCAAGAAGGTGCCTTTGGTGCCGCTATCCAACCAAATTGTACATTCATTTCGTTCTCTACTACTCTCATAACAGGTGTAAGTTTATAAAATTTGTATAATTCATGCAAAGATATGATAATGCTGAAAATTTTCCTTCAAATCTATGTGATTCACTGGTAAGATTTTTTTTACTTCTTCGGTCCACTACATCTAACCAAAATGTGTTCATGAAAGTATAATAACAAAAGGTTAATTAGGTATGTAAGAGGGTTTTTTGCTAAAGTAGAAGTTGGGTTTGGATTATATCAATTGACTTTTTGGGTTTATGGTGTCTGCCCCATGTGTATACCCATTCAGTGTAACCACAATCAACAATGAAACCATAAATGTCAACAATATCACACATAATAAGTGTGCTCAATTGAAAAAAAAATTAGACTGGATTTGGAATCATCTAAATTATTTTTTATACAATAATTCATTAGGGTTGCCATTAAGAAAGGCCCTTAAAGTGCATAGAGTCTGACCAAATACTTGTTTGTTGATTTAACATAAAAACATAGTCCTTTTTTGTGTAGCTGACATATTGTTTTATCTGCCCATGAGCTTTGAAGTATTGGTGCATACAGGTTTATGGTTTCTACCTCTAGTTGCGCATATATACTAAGAATGATTGCACAAAATAGAAGCATTAAACTTTTCTACAAATATTAGCAGTGTAGTTTAAAAACAATCAGCGATAGCAATGCACCACTTTAATCTCTTTTTTAACCAAAAATGGCAACAAAATGAACCGCGTGGTAGCTATGATAAGTAAAGATCTAAAGAAAAATGGAAGTGTGATGCCATTTCTAGTAATTTCCAAAGTATGCTGCTTTTATGAGTAGATGTGCAATACTATGTTGCTACAAGTGCATTTATTTTTATACACAAAAACCAAGTTTGTATAGAAGAACATGTATCTTTCAACCCTAGAGATAGAGAGGAGGAGGACTGGCCTGGTGCCTAACAACTGGCACATCTTGCTGAATCTGTCTCTCCAATAAACACAGATTCTCTTTCTTTCCTAAAGATTTTCATGCAAGGTACAAATCAAAAACATGACTTTCATGTGGTCAACTGCCTGTCTATATGTTTCTCACAACTGATGCAGACAGCAACTTAGAAATATGACTAGAAAGATGGTACCATATTTCACAAAAGTCAACTATATAGTGGGATCAAGTGTTCAACTAATAATACACAGAAAATAGCAGATTTATTGTAATCAACACATGTAAAAAAAAGATGCCAAAAAGTTTAACGTATCTGCATAAAAGAAGTAAAGAACGTACATCAATCATCTTGTTGAAGTCTCTGTGAGTCACACTTTTGATAACAAGTACCTCATCATCTGCAAGAGAGAGAAAAAACTGTAAAAATGTGACATGCAAATAACTTCTAAGACAGGCACGTTTGCAAACTGTTCTGTTCATGAGTTCATCTAAGGTCTCTAGAGCAACTGTGGTTTCTAGTGAAAACAAAAACATGAGATACAATTTACTATTAAAAGAGAAAAGAAAATAAATGTAGCATAGCACCCATTAAGTGTGCTAGCAGTTATATAAAACAATGTCCCTAGGGCTTGTTAAGAATATATTATTGGTAGACAGCCAATGTGACACTAACACACACATAGAGACCATATATTTAGCTCAAATTCAAAGAAAAATGATGACTGTATCATTAAAATATTGCCTTGTAGGGTTTGGAGTTTACCTGATCCATTGAGGATGGTGACCATGTTACGAGCAGTTCCCCTAACTCCTAGTCGAAAATCTCTCTTTAGACCAACATGTCTTGCATATTTCTGAAAGAAAGTGTATAAACAGGGGAGTAACTTAGACAATATTAGGATTTCTGGAAAATGTCAGCTAAATATTCTAATTATGGCTTGCAGACACCTTTCACCTTTGTGGTGATCAATTTACCTCATTAACTGGAGCCTCATTGTCTCTTATAACTGCATCATGACTATCAATTTCTTCACCAAATTCAGTCTTTAGCAAATCACCTGAGTTTCCAACAACAGCACATTTGTGAAACTGTCGAGGGTGAAATGGAGGTTTGGCTGGCAAAACTGGATTAAGGTGCTCTTCACAAAGTGTTCGGTTGCTGCAATCCTTTGCGCCTCTAGGGTTAACAAAAAAATCAAAGTGAGAAAAGAACCAATGTGAATTGTCAAGTTTGAACCACTCAACCAAGTAAATGATGCAAACACATGGAAAATATTATACACCCCGAATATATCTTTCTTTGGTTATTAGAAAATAGAAAATAATAATAATAATAATAAAACTTACAGTTGTGCTATTCTTTTGGCTGCATAGTCCATCCAGCCATCAGGCCGTGCATCTAAATATTCTCTTGTCAAAACTGTAGTCATGTTGCGATACTGCATTAAACAAAGAAAAAAAATTATTTAGAGCAGAGGCATTGAGATTAAAAAACTGTGAACATCCAACAATAGATTATTAACCTGTTCCCACAAGAGAACTGCCTCACAAACATCATATTTGTACTCCAATGGCTCATAAGTTTTAAACTGTGGGTTCAACTGCAAGTGAACAAAATTCAGCGGTCAATTTCTGGATACAATAGGAAGAGAAATCCATAAACAAATAAATAAATACACAGACAGACAGGTAGATGAAGAGAGAGATACCCAGGTGCTATTTGTCCCTTCAGGAAACTTAAGAATCAACTTGCAATGGTCAATGATATGTGCAGTAAGTCCAAATCCTCTGTTTGCCTGCATATGACTCAGATAAACAATGCCACAGAGAATTAGCAATCATTATACTTGAACAAATAAATAATAGTGGACTATATATAGCGTATTCACAAAGTAAGCATTTAAAGTTTGTGTTCTTAGAAAGTATGTAATCATCCAAAAGTTCACTGTGTTCAATACTTCAATACTTAGTCTCTAAGAACACAACTTAATCTCTTAAGTGTGCATACCGTTTCTTATATGTTCGGTATATGGTGTACATACTACATACCTTAGTCTCTAAAAACACAATTTAATCTCAAAAGTATGCATACTGTTTCTTATATGTTTGGTATATAGTGTACATACTTTGGTCTCTAAAAACACAATTTAATCTCTAAAGTTGTGATCTTAGAGATTAAAGTATGTACACTATATATCAAACATATAAGAAACGGTATGCAGTGATCTGACTAATTTGGATACAACAATACCTAAAAAACTAGTGTACATATTTTAGTCTCTAAGAACACAATTTAATCTCTAAAATATGCATATCGTTTCTTACATGTTCGGTATATAGTGTACATATTTTGGTCTCTAAGAACACAACTTTAGAGGTTAAATTGTGTTCCTAGACACTAAAGTGTGTACACTATATACCGAACATAAACAATCGGTATGAAGCGATCTGCCTAATTTCGATACAACATCTAAAAAACTAGCAAACATCTTACAAGCAGTCAGCACTCCAAATTCACACAACAATTCGACACAACATAACTACCTACTACATACATTAACTCATAAATCTTCATGTGTATATAAAACAAAGAGTGATGAGGAAGCTATCACTTACAACGCACTGCTGAACGTCAGACTGAAAATCAGTTAAGATCTGTACATCTTCCGCATTAAGTAACTTAGTTCGAGTACCTAACAGAAACCGAAACACACGAATTAAACAGCAATCAGTTGAATTAAGCTGAAAATAGTTCACAAAACGAAATTAGGTTTACCGGTGAAGAAAACCAATTGAAGGACGAATACAAGGAGAGAGAAGACAGTAGCGGCGCAGATGAGGTGAATGAATGTAGGTCTTCTTGGTGAGGATTTTAGAGGTCTGGTCATGGTGGCCGGTGCCCTAGCTTGTTCGATCTATGTCAGTCGGTCGGTGGTGGTGGAGTGTGAGTTGGTTCAGATTTGTGATCCGTGAGTGGTGTTTGGTGGTTTTAAATTGATATGAATCGGATTGGAGTGAAGTGAAGGAAACGTAGAATGCAATTGATCTTCTTCTTCGTCTTCTTCTCCAGATTCGCACCAATGCGGGTTGATTCACGGTGTGTTATGTTTTGGTTAAAATTTCCCAAGCCCTTTGATGAAGGGGACAAGGGGGGGTATTTGAACTCTTTGGAATTTTTCATTAACTTAATAATAAGAATCCAAAACACCCGGTTCCTTTTTATAAAATTAATAAGTTATAAGTCGGTGAAAATAAGCAATCTCAAACACCCTTTAGATTGTGTAAGAAGTATTATAATAAATTGCTCTTTTTTGTCTGGTATGTTTATATTATTTTTAAATAAAAGAATGTTTAATGTGTCGACAGTCCTACATATAGAAAAGGTATGCCGATCAATGAGAGAGGGGAAAGGAAAATGAGGGAAAGAAAAGAACAGTTGTATTATCGAGTTTTAAGTTAAAAAAGAAAAGGAAATCATAAAATGAGTGTTACCGGGTTTCATTAAAAAAAAAAAGAAAATGAAGGGTAATTTAAAAGTGATATAGGTATCACAAAACTCGTATGAATGTAAGTTAAAGGGTGTGTGAATAATCAAAAGCCGTAAATAAACCAAAAACAGACCGTATGATTTCTCGGGGGAACGTTATAGCCAAACTCTGAAGCTAATGTCGACTCAGTCAAGACATCATAGTTTAACCAGAGTGAGACAACTTGAGTCTAGGTGTGCAAACGAGCCAAGCCGAGCTACAGTTCGACTAGGCTCGAGCTCGGCTCGTTTAACTTACACAGAGCTTGAGTCGGCTCATGAGTAGATTTTCAAGCTCATGCTCGACTCGTTTACTATTTATTAATTATTTTTTATATAGTTATAGCTATTTTTATACTTTTTTCTATTATAATTTTATGTATAAAATAATATATATTACTTAGTAATTTTATTTATAATTTCATAACATTATATTGTAACATTTCGGGTTTTTCCGTACTCATATTTGTATTCGTTTATCGGGTTACGAACCTTATTCGGATCTTTTTCATTAATAAAGTTATGCTATTATTATTGAAATAATTATTTGTATCTGAGTTTATAATTCCTTAACTTTCATTTGTGCCAAATAGCTATTAGAAACTCTTAAAATCATTTAAAATGGCTTAAAAATGCGTTTTTGGAACTATAGGAACTAAAACTGTCAAAAGTTGAAAGTCTGGAGAAGCTGCACCTTCACGCGGCGTGAAGATGTCAGCCTTGCAACTTAGCGCGCGCGAAGATGTCATCAGATCAGCCATTTTCGTTTCAGATATTCGTTTAATGCTAAATCTTTTCATAAATCAACCATAAATCACGAAAATTGAGCCACAAGTTATTGTATTTAGCGTGTAATGATGTCTAGGTTCATAATCAGTAATTTGGTTAATATATTGATGAATATATGACCCGATTTCGTTCTTAATTATGTGATTCGTTACCAAAATCGACTCGTTTCTTGTCCAACGAGTTGGTTTAACATCTATATAAACTCTCCAAACCTTAAAGTTTACTGCACCTAAGTATTCCCAATCGTCACCTACTCTTAACCGACGTTTTCTTGCTCGTTCATGTCACACCCCGACCAAAGGCGGCGGAACATGCCGAGGTGTAACGATTGTCCATAAGCACATGACACTAATTAAAGTGACAGTATTTAATAAACTCATTTCATTTCACAACATCGAAAATGTCACATAACAATTATCCATAAAATAACCATAAACAAGATATCACAAAATATGGCAAATTGATATTGTTCATTTTTACTAATATCCTAAGGTCTTTGATTTCGTTTTCTTCACAATCATAAATCAACCAATATGCAAACCTGCAACATTTCATAAAATAAAGTTTGTCAACACAAAGGTCGGTGAGCAATTCATAAGTTTAATCATATTAGTATATAATAAAGATAGCCACAAAACTTGCATATGAAACGATAAATAAAAGTGGTGATTTGGATAAATAGATATCGCTAAACACATTAGCGACACCTAGCTATAAGGGGATGCCAAATAGTCTAGGATTTTATAGTTATCGTTAATTGGATTACGTTAACGACACCTTGCTATAAGGGGATGCCAAATAGTCTAGGATTTTATAGTTCCACCAACCAAAAGCGATAAACACATAGGCATATAAGCATAGAACACCAAATCGAGCAATTATTTAGGTAAAGTATACAACTACGTTTGTGGTTTAAGATTCAAATATAAAGCATTTTGTTGAATAAGTATGAAATGTCACCCCCAAAATAAAAGATGGAAAATGGGGTATGAAGTAATCACCTTCAAGTATTTAAATATGATAATTTGGAGATTTGTCGGAACGACGAGTTTAACGCACAATGCCTAAAAAGAAAAAAAGTCTTGAATTTATAAAGGTTGTCTTGAAGGTCTTTAAACAAAATAAATGTTGATAAATGTAAATAGTTAAAGTTCAAGGTTTAAAATGTGACTATTTAAGAATTTATAATAATAACCCTTTAAAAATGTAAGTTTGCTCGAAACCGGGTTAAAGTATCTAACCTTAATATTTACTCAACCTATGTTAAGTAATAAGGTGGGTAAATGCAATAATGCAAATCTCTTTGGAATAAAGATACTAAAACGAGTTTTTTTTATCGAGTGTTCGGGTTGTCGGTTCGGGTCTTGATAATTGGTCAAACCCAAAGTCAACTTTCCAAAATATTGAATGTTATGAGATAACTCAATAAAATTTAATAAGACTTAACCAAGCATGTAGTTCCATTGTTTTAGAACTAACAACGCACGTTAAGCGAGTGTTCAGTTTTGTCGGTCCAAACTTTGTTATGAGATCAAGTTGGATCCAACATTTCAAAGTACTTAAGAAAATATTTAAAAATCAATTTGTAACTATTTTTAAAGAAATATACAAGTCTTGATGGCTAAAAAAAAAACACACTTGTGTGTCTTAAGCGAGCAAGAATCGGTTTGGTTCGGTTTCCATCTCACAACAAGTTCATAGATGGTTTCCACATGTCCAAACACTAAAGAATTTGTATAATAATGTACAAATAAAAAAATACCAAAAGTTAACAATAAAGTCTTTAAACAAAAGTTCGGTTTTCGGTTCGGATCGTGTTTCGGGTTAAGACCGAGGTAAGATTCTACAAACCCATAACCATAGAATTTGTAAAAATGATTTTAGAAACTTAGATCTAACACTAAGTATGTTTAAACAAACAAAATTAGTAACAAAGTTCGGTTTACGGTTTAGAGCTATTTACGGTTAAACCGAAGCATAGACTTTTAAAAACCCATAACCATAGAACTTGTAAACATGACCAACAAACTAAAATAAGCAAGATTAATATGTATGAACAAATTATATAGATGTATATATATAAAGGACACGAAGTCCTCCATGAAGCCTTGTCTTATGGGGTCCGAAACCTCACCGACCGGAATCGGAGAAGTAACTACCAAAGGTAAACAAAGGGTGTATATTATATGTATGTTGCACAACCATAAACAAGTATTAATAATGCTACATAAACTAATTAAGATGAAAGACCAAAATCCTTCAAGAACACTTAAGAAGATAACCTTGAATCTTTGATGTTTGAGAGAGTTTTTTTTTTTTGGAGTTGTAGCAAGGGAAAATGAAGAGGAAATGTGGTGTATGTATAGGGTAATGTTGGTGGTCAAATATGGGTGTGAGACACAAGAGTTTTCATGCAAAAGGATCAAGACAAAAACACAAAACAACAAAAAATAAATAAATAAAAATACAAATAAAAATATGATGTTTTTAAGACCCAACAAGTGTGAAACAATATTGTAACATAAATCCATCATTTTGATTATAACATAAGCTTCGGTTTACAAATCGGGTCGGTTTACATAATAAACAAATACAAAAACGAATACAAACAAGACCCGAAATTGACAAATGTCACAGTTCACTTGAAGACTAAGAGCTGCAGTTTGACTTCGACATTCGTTAAACCTTTGACCTCGATTTCTCGCTAAAACAAACACCATCCGGGTAAGTTGTTAACTGATCCAACGTTCATTAATACTCACCTGTTGATCCCTTAATCAATTTTTGAGATCGAGGAGTATCGACAGATCAATTAGAGCCCGTTTAAGGGCAAAATAGTCAATAACTTTGACCATCCGTTTTCTATACTTCTGGTCGGATTCAACGTTCGGTCCAGAAGACTTTTATTATTGTAATGAAATTTTAAGGCTGCTGACCAAAACCCGACTTCTGACTCGCTGTTTGGATTCTGGTCAGTACCAGCTCGCTTAAATCTTAAATATAACATAACTTGTGTTCTAAACGTCCGTTTGGATTGATTCCAGCGGCCACTAGTTCGTTTTCACTTGTATTATCATATCTCAAAGATTCAAATTATGATTATTCATATCGTTTGACGTGTAGTGGACAACTCGCTTATTCGTTAGCTCGTTTAATCGCATTTATTAATCGCTTGTCATTAATCTAAGGTGAGTTTTATCATTCCCCTCTTTTACTCAGGTTTCTAAAACGTTTTGGGGACATATGCGTATATCATATCATATTATATATATATATATATATATATATATATATATATATATATATATATCAAACAATAGCAAACGTGTAATTGTGTGTGATTAATCAAATATACTTGTTATGTGCTTACTTGTTTATGTGCGCATTCGTGCTCGGAGAGGTCCCGCATATCCCCTTGTATTGGGTTCTCATATTATTGACCAACTCCCGATTCGCTTGGCAACGGTCTTATTATTATTTGCTCATGGTTGATTTACCGGCGCCCGATTCGCTTGTCAATGGTTTAATCGACAACAACTTATTTACTATATTAACATTATTTTATTGCAAAACTGGTGATAAACTCATTCAACATGTGTTGTTGACAAACTCTGTTTTCTACGCATATGCATGTTGCTATTGAATTGAAGTATGGACACTTAGAAAGACCTTAGGGTTTAAATGAAGACCAACATGAATTTAAATTTGTTATATATATTTATTTGAATTATTTTGTTATATTTGAATACTGTGTGTACATTTGAAATAAAATAATTAAATAGATATTGTCACATTTATATTATGATAGTATCTTCGAGCTCTAAGCAATCGAATCACGCCCCGACATTTCCATCTTAGGTTGGGGGTGTGACATACATATATTAATTAATAATTATTAAATATATATTTTAAAAATATATACATGACATGCTTGTTTAGGCTTGTGGGCCTGTCTGAGCTCGATAAATGAAATTCGAGCTCGGGCTCAGTTAAGCTCGGCTTGATCAAACTTTTTAACGAGTCAAACGTTTGCACCCCTAAACATGACTCTCTAATTTAAGGAGTGTTAAAACACGAGAAACTAAAAAAATGTAAATAAATGACAGAGTTTGTGAGTATTTATTTGACTCCGTCCGACTAATTTCAACTTCTCCGTTACTACCCATTTGCAATCAATCAGCAAAACAACCAAACCAAACACTTATTTTGTCTGTCTGTCTGTCGGTCTCATCATTCTCATAGATAAACCTTGAAAGAAGGACAAGAACTCGAGGTTCCGTTAAATTTATATCTCAATCGGCTTAGGTTTACGAAAATGGGGAGCGGTAGCAAGGAAGTGATTCGATTGGAGCGTGAAGCCGTCATTCCGATTTTGAAGCCCAGACTCGTCATGACTCTGGCCAATCTTATCGGTAATTATGTATTTTTTTTTATTTATTTTCTATTACTTGTTTAGATTGACTGTTAGGGCTATTGAGCACTAGTTAATTAATTATATGTTGGAGAGATGAATGATTTAATGACATAGGTTACTTTTAATTGTGCTAATCTTGGGGAAACATGAGAGACGGTGGTTGTGCGGATTAGTGGTAACTAATATTGAGACTGCAAACGCAATAAAACTATAAAGGTTTGTTGGTAGAGTTTGATAGTCCAAATGCGACTTCTTTTGCTTCGTTAAAAAACCATATTTTATACCTAGTTAAGCTTTGATTATGGTGTTTTCATGAAAACATTTCACTTTGATCCAACGAAATTAGAGGTAAAAAGGGATATTTCCAATGAATTACACATATTTGATAGAACTTCTTCATCGTTATAAGATCTTTGCAGTGAATTGTACATATATGATACACTCACGCTTGCTGGGAGAGAAGTAGTTAAGTGAAGGGACGAAATGGCCGGACGGTGGCACTAGAGGCACGTTGGTGGATCCTACGTATTCGTTTTTTAAGAAGAAACAAATGCTTGGGTTAGGTGCCTCCACTCTCCGACGCTGTCGTACAACCATTTTGTCCCTTCACTTATTTTCTTGTGTCACATCACAACAAGTGTGAGTGTATCATTTCTATGGGAGTCATTGTAAAGATTTGATAATGTTGAAGGATTTTTATTAGATTTGTTTGGTTCATTGGAATGATCTTTTTTTTTGGCTATAATTTCATTGTATCTAATTGAAATGTGCTCATAGAAGCACCATAACCAAAGATTGACTAGGTATAAAAGAGGGTTGTTTGATGAAGATGAAGAAGTTGGGTTTGGATTATCAGACTGTATCAATCGACTTTTTGTGTTTATTATGTGTTTGCCTTATGTCTATTCCATTCATTAAGCCAAGATTGACAGTCAAAGCATAAATGTCTAAAATATCACACATAGAAAGTGACAGCCAAATTGATTTCATCCCAAATTCTTTGGCACCTCTCTATGAAACAATATACTGGAAAAGATAGATGGGATTCGAAATCATCTGAATTTTTTGATAAAAATAATTCGTTAGGGTTGCATTAATAAATGCAATAATATAATGATATCAACTCCAAACCAAAGACATTACACTATAATTAAGTGCATGCCCATGTTTGATGGCTCACTAAAGAGTTTCATATGTGTTTTGCACAACTTGATTTGATGATAGGGATGAAGACTACCTGTTTGTGTGTGTGTGTAATGAAATGTTTTAACCTTTCAATTTGATTTTCCAAGCTTTTGAATAAGATTTAGTATTGCAGAACACAGTTCTGACCGAGCAGAATTCCTGAAGCTTTGCAAGAGAGTTGAGTACACAATTCGAGCATGGTACCTTCTTCAGTTTGAAGATCTCATGGTATTTAATAATCTACTGTATATATAACTTATTATGCTATAAAACAATTCTTGTTTTTTAAATTTTTTTGACATATGAAAGTGTTGTTAATTATGTGATTCTCTTATTGCAGCAACTGTATTCACTCTTTGATCCTGTTCACGGGGCTCAGAAATTGGAGCAGCAAAACCTATCAGAACAAGAAATTGATGTTCTTGAACAAAATTTTCTTTCATATTTGTTTAAGGTACCATGCTTGAAATACTCAAATTAGCTAATATTCAAAATGTTTTTATCTTCTAATTTACAATTTAATGGCTGTAGGTGATGGATAAAAGTAATTTTAAGATCTGTTCCAATGAGGAGATTGATGTTGCACATTCAGGGCAGTATCTTTTAAATCTTCCTATCACAGTCGATGAATCAAAGGTTTTCTGCAGTGATACATATTACATACCTTTATACTTAGGTGCTATGATCATTGTCTTCATGTTTAGTACTTTAGTTGGCGACTAATATTTCTTTTTTCTTTGGTTTTTCTCTCTTTTGAATGCAGATTGATAAGAATCTTTTGAAGCGGTACTTTGAAGAACATCATCATGATAACCTTCCTGACTTTGCTGATAAGGTATTGCCATAAATCTAGTTTAGAGGTGGGAGTTTTGACTTTTTTTCAGAAAAAAAAATGGTCTATTTGGTGTGCTTCATTTTAAAGGTGTCAAACCAAGTAGTTAGCCGAAAGGGGGAATGGCCAATTAGGGGTCAAACAGGATCGTTTTTATTCAAAGATTTAGATCGTTTATAATAATCTTGCTTTTACAAGCATAATTAAAGCATTAGTTGTTTTTTTAACTAAAAAAGAAGAAAAAGAATGCTTGCAAGTCCAACCATCGGGACCATCTTGTTTTGTTTTGATGCTTCATGCTATGCACATAGTGATACAAAAAATATTTTCCTTATTATCTACTTGTTTTTGATAGTACATAATCTTCCGACGAGGCATTGGAATTGACAAAACGACTGACTATTTTATCATGGAGAAGGTGGACATGATAATTGCACGTCTTTGGGCATGGATTATGAGAGTAACAAGGCAAGCTTATTTACTAGTTTTGCTAATTAAGTTAATAATGTTTACTAGAGAGTTTGTTGATGCTTAATTTTTTATTCTAATTGCAGGCTAGGAAAGATTTTTTCTAGAAAATCCAGTGTGCGAATTAAAAATGACCCAAAGAAAGATGATGAAGTTACAAATGAAGAATTTCCGGATGATTTATACGTTGAGCGGGTCCGGATTGAGAACATGCAGATCAGGTTTGAGCTAATTCAAGATTATATTTTTGATTTATATGTATTATATATGTGTTTTTGTAATTTCTTACCATGGGCCTATTACCATTCAACCAGTTTAAGGAATTTGGCAAGTAAGATTACAATCCAAGAACCTACATTTGATAGGATAATTGTCGTGTACAGGTATGGATTATTTTTTATTGGACGTATTTGTCAAATTTTTGAATTTGGATTTATTGGTGAAAGAGTTGTAATTTTGTATATCTACAAAAATGATGTTAAGCGTGGTGTAATGACTGGTATGCAGGCGGGCAAGCACCAAAAAGGAAGAAAAAGATCGGGGAATCCACGTGAAGCATTTTAAAAACATTCCAATGGCAGATATGGAGTTAGTCCTTGTGAGATTTCTTTTTATCTGTGTTTGTAGTTCGTATTTTTTCTAGGTAACAATTTAGATCCATATCAAATGAGCGAAGACAAATAAAAAATAGTTGAAAGGGGTCAAATGGTCGAAAGTAAACCGAAGTATTGAAATGGTAATTATTTTGTTTGTGTCGATAAAAGCAACATGAGTATGGCCATTGTGCTTATAAGATTCTATATATTAATAAAGCAAAAGGAAAACTACCAATTATATTGTAACACATGGAAAAATAGAAAATAGAAAAAAAGATCACCACCTGACAATTTTCTTGGTTTTTAGATAATAGGTTGCTATTGTTTATATGAATATAAAGATAAATATATTACGATTTCAGTGAATTTTCATAGCTGGTTGCTAGAATAAAGAATGACCTCATGTTTGTTGCCAATCTATTGCAATTAGCCCTATTATAATGCATATCACCTCCTTAATCACTTTATGCAAAAAAGTTAGGTTAATATTGTAATAATAGTTCTTATATTTGTTTATTAAATAAAAAAAACCCTATTTTCATTTTTTCTACTTGTACAAAAATTTACTGATCCTGTTATCTTTTCTTGTAATTTTATCTTGCCAGTTGGATATTTTATTGAATTTGTATTTCGTATTGACAGCCAGAGAAGAAAAATCCTAGTTTAACCCCAATGGACTGGATGAAATTTGTTGTTTCTGCTGTAGTTGGGCTGGTTAGTTTTCATAATTCTTGCTGTTTTATACTACACACATGAAGTACAATCCTCACACAGCTATGGTACAAGCCACCATAGATTGCACTTATGTGTATAAAGTAATTATTTACGTATACAAGTAACTTTCTTAAAATTCAGCAATTAACATCTCATTTCTCCAGGTAGCTGTCATAGGTTCGGTTGAGACTCCTCAAGCTGACTTTTGGGTCATGTTTGCTGTTCTCTCCGCGGTTATTGGTTATTGTGCGAAGATATACTTCACGTGAGTTTTAATTTTCTTATAATGTGGCTAATATTAAAAATGTGCATTTATTGGTATTTTATGATTGTTGTAGGTTTCAGGCAAATATGGTTGCATATCAGAACCTAATTACACAATCTATGTATGACAAACAACTGGATAGTGGAAAAGGCACTCTTCTTCATTTGTGTGATGATGTCATTCAACAAGAAGCAAGTGTTCTACACATTTTTCGTTTATTACTTTATTTCTTTTTGGTTTATTAGAAAGTGTATATCTTCTAGAATATGTGATGGTAAATACCTTGATCATTTGCAGGTTAAAGAGGTGATAATATCTTTCTTTATATTGATGGAGCAAGGCAAAGCGACTTTAGAGGTACACATAAATATTAATCTGCACATTGTTGTATATTATATACATTTTTTTTTGGTTGTATACATGTATTGAGTTGCAATTTTTGTAATTCTTTTTAGGATCTTGATTTTCAATGTGAGGAGTTGATTAAAGAGGAGTTCGGTGCAAGTTGCAACTTTGATGTGGATGACGCGATCCACAAGTTAGAAAAGATGGGCATTATTGCTAGGGTGAGACTGCATAAGCTTTTAAATTTTTTTTTTTTCACTTTCATGCAAATAGTTTGATGTTTGAATTTATTATTCGTTATTCAATTATAGGATTCAATCGGAAGGTATTACTGTGTCGGTTTGAAGCGTGCAAACGAGATCATTGGCCCCACAACAGAGGAGCTTGTACTCAAGGCTAATCAGGAGCATGGCGGTTGATGATGTTAAAACCTACAGGGAAAATGCGGTGTGCTATTTGTTTTTAAAAAGCATTTTAATTTGTACCAACTGTATGTAATATTTGTTGCTGCATTCCTGTTATTGTTTGATTGCCGGAACAGTTTTAAGATTGTGATTGAGTTTTCTCCCGGCTCCTTTGCCAGCGGTGGTGGTGGCTGGTTTTAAACCAATGTAGATTCATATGCACAATCAACAATGATGACCTTAATAAAGCTGTAAAATAAAAGAAAATTAGTAACTTTATTTTTATGCAAATTACTTGTTAGTTTATGTATGAAATAGGATGATGATAATTAATCAGAATTTTGAGTACATTTTGAAGAGTTTTTTACGGGTTGAAATGAGTAGAGCTTGTCTAAGCTTGAGCCAGCTTGTTGATAATTTTTTAAACTTGGGTTCAACTTGTTTATTATTTGTATATATATTTCATTATATTTAGGAATATTGGTTTTAAATAATCCTAATTATGCCGTATTGGTAAATAGCAGTCCTAACTTAATGCTTGCTTGGTGACGGTCCCAACTAAAATGGTATTTGTTTATAACGGACCCGCGACTAACGGATGTGAACTCTGTTAGTCTGTTGTTTACGTGACATGCCTACTTGTCAAAAACTTCATTATGTGGCATAAAGTGGGTCCCAATCCTCACCCTTCTTCTCCCATACCCCCATTGTTATTGACTTCATCTCAAACCAAAGAGAGTCCTTCAATGGCATCAATCTCGTTGTGATACCATGGCAAGCACAATCCCGGAGCAACGACAAGCACCGTCAATCCCCAAATACCAACCTCTCAACGCCATTCCCATCTTTAATCAACAATATCACCGCCGAACCCTAAATCCAACCACCATGCAACCGTCACTCGTGGTCGTCGGAACCCTAAATCCAATAACCACACCGCCGCCACTCGTGATCTGAACATGTCACACCCCGACCAATGAAGGCGGAAACGTTGAGGCGCGACATGATTGCTCATTGCACAACGACACTATAAGGTAACAATATTTAAACAACTCATTTAAATTCATATCATCATAAATAACACAACAATTGTTCATACAAAATGCCAAATAGATAGATAAACAAATAACTTGTTCTTTCATTTTCTAATATCCTAAAGCCAAGATGATAAGTTTCTTCAAGTAATCCAATCAAGCTAACATCAAACCTGTAACATTGCATAAAATAGAGTTTGTCAACACAAAGGTTGGTGAACAATTTTCATAGTTTTGGACAATAAGTATATAGTATGAAATCCACAACTAGTATATGAAAGCAATAAATAATAGCAACAATTTAGATAATAAAATCGTCAATAAGAATACATTGACGAACCGTCAATAAAAATACATTAACGACAATAATGAAATCGTCAATAAAAATACATTGACGACACCTTTCTATATGGGGATACCATATATACTCGGAATTAACGTATGATCATACTTTGATGAGGCTACCCGCCTTAGCATTCAAGAATTTGCACATATAATCATATAAAGCATATAACACCAAATCAAACATTTATTTAAGTAAACATATACAATAAGTGTTGTGGTTTAAGACTCAAGTATAAATCATTTGAATTTGAATAAGTATGCAATGCCACCCCCAAAACGAAAGATGGAAAATGGGGGATGAAAAAAAAAATACTCACTTTAACAAGTAACTTGAAAGATAGTGTCGTGAATAATCGGAGAGATCGGTTTAACGAGCAAGACCTATATCAAACGGGTTTTGTGTTAGTAGGTAGTCTTGGAAGGGTTTAAAATAAAATACATGAAAAATAAAGTAAATAAATAAAGTTTAGGATTTAAAATGTAAATATTTGAGAAATTAAAGAAACGAGTTTTGTAAAATAAGTTTACTCGAAACCGGGTCTCGGTATTCTATTCATTAGTTTTTTTTTTTACTCAACCTATGTTAAGTAATAATGTGGGTTAAAATGCAATATTGCAAAACCCTTGGTTATAAGAATACCAAAATGAGGTTTAAACGAGTGTTCAGGTTTGTCTGCTCGAGACTTGATAATTGACCAAGCTCAAAGTTAACTTCCCAAAATAATAAATTTTATGAGATAACTCAATAAAATCAAAATAAACTTAACCAAGTATGTAGTTCTATTGTGAAGAACCTTAACGTTCGTTAAGCGAGTATACGACTTTATCGGTCTGAACTTGTTATAAGATCAAGTTGGTTACCGACATGCCAAGTATGTTTAGAAATTAATTAAAATTGATTTAAAATATAATCTTGAAGAAAAATATGAGTTTTGGTGGCTAAAAACACACTTGTGTGTCTTAAGCGAGTGAACTCGGTTTAGTTCGGTTTTTGGTTCGGTCCTTGACTCGGAATAAGACCGAGGATGGTTAGCACATACCCAATTACCATGGAACTTGTAAAATAACTTATAAATAATAATACTCAAGTTTTACATTCAAAAAGTTAACAATAAAGCTTTTAAACGAAAGTTCGGTTCTCAACTCGGGATGAAATCGAGGCTAGTCACCACATACCCGATACCATGGAACTTGACAAATATGAACAATAAACTAAAATACGCAGAATTTAAGCAAGTATAACAAGTTATATGGTTAGATTTGTTAAATATATAAACAAGGACTACAAAGTCCTTCATGTAACCTTGCCTTACTAGCCCGACATTTCAACCGGCCGAGATCGGAGAAATGAAAGACAGAAGGTAAACAATGAGTGTATATTATATATATGTTGTAACATCAAGCTTTAAGTATCGAGAAGTTAGTTAAAATGAAAGATTAGCTTAGTTTGACCTTGAGAGTCAAACTATGAAGAACAACCTTAGAATTCAAGAATTTGAGAGAGAAATGAGGAAATGAGCAATCACAAATGAAGAAGACGTGTGTGTATATATAGGGTAAGTTGAATGGGTGTCTTTCAGAAAGGGTGTTTCATGAAAATGGGTTGGTTATAGACCCAAGAAAGCACAAACTACAAATGGGTCTTTCAATTCTTCATTTTGGTAGTTTTAGTCCCTCGAGTTCGTTTTGAGCGTTTTCAGGGCATTTTAAGAACCGAAAAGGGTGTTTTTTTAGATCCAACAACTATAAAACAAATATATAACATAAAATTCATCATTTTGATAATATCGAAAGGTTCGGGATACAAAATGGGTCGGGTTTACATTAAGAATACAAGTATAAAATAACCCGAAATTGACAAATGTCACAGAACGTCACAGCAACGGCGCCTATCACCGTTGATCGGAATACTTTTAGGTTACGCCGGCCAAGAAGAAACCCGAGAAGGATAAAAGTGTGCCTCAAAAATTGAACTTGGATAAGGAAATTAGGGTGATTTGTGGGAGAATTCGAAGGTAAGATCGAAATAGGGTTTTCAACAGTACCTTCTAGAGGAGGTGGACAGTGGAGGTTGCGGGTCGGTGGTGGTAATAGAGGTTAGTGATGGTGTCCGGAAGTCTGGAATGAGGGAGATGGGGTGAAATGAGGGCTTGATTATTTGGGAAGTGATAAAGAGTGAGCTGAGAGATGAGAGGGAGAGATAGATATAGAGATGAGCTGAGGTGTATTTCCCACGTAATCGCCACGCAAGCAATTTTTGACAAGTAGGCATACCACATAAGTAACAGACTAGCGGAGTTAACATCCGTTAGTCGCGGGTCCGTTATATACAAATACCCTTTTAGTTGGGACCGTCACCAGGCAAGCTTGAAGTTGTGATTGTTATTTACCAATATGGCATAGTTGGGATTATTTAAAACCAATATTCCCTATATTTATATATAGTATCATTTAGAGTTAATTACACTGATGCTTCATGTGGTATGGGTGTATTATAGTTTTGATCTTTGTTAGTGTTACACTTTTAGTGTAACTGATTGCTCGGACGTAACATGAACGATCACTAAAATAGATGATCAAGTTTTTTTTTTGTTAGGTACGTGTGAATGACCAAATACTCTTATTAAGAAAAGGAAAACTAAACAAATATATTGTTGAGACCCAGTTAAAAAAAAACAACCTTACACTACATGCTCACCTACAGAATTCCGTAGACCAACGTCTGATCTGAAAATCCTTAACTGATATCCTCTCCAAATCAGTTCTAAATTGCCGAAATCCACTTCAAACTGAAAGACGATCGTTGAAGGTCGCCAGAATAGCGATCGAGGATCTAGGAATTGGATAAGTGATGGAGGGGATATGGCGAGTCTTACCATTTTTATCAGTAGGTAGAATTTTTACTTTTTAGTTTTTAATGTTATTTGGTAATTTCTTAAATTTTGATAAAATATTTAACATCCACTTCAGGGACCAAACGTGTAATACGTGTTACTTTTGAGCAAACAATTAGACTACAATTAGACTAAATACGTAATTAATGAAACCTAGGGATTAAAATTGCAATACTGCTAATTTGCAGTACGATCACACCATATGAGCATCTAGGTAACCAACTCTTATGTATAATAAGCTTTTTAGGCTCCCGAGCCTTATAAGTGCTTTAGGCTCCCGAGCCTGATTAAACTCGATAGACGAGGTCTAGTTTTGGTTTAAGTTTGGGCTCAAAGTTATTTTAAACTTGACTTGCTTCAAGCTTTTATCAGGCTATATTCTCATTGATCAGTACAAACAAACAAATTTTGTCCGGATCGTAGATCATGACCTTGTGACATAGACGTGACCAAGAAATCCACAAAGGAGAGTTATAAACAAATAAAAAAGTAGTTTGTGAAAATTAATAAAGATTATAATATTTTCTTTTATGTTTTTAAATACATCCATGAGTTAAACGTTAAAGAGATGTAAGATCTCAATTCACCTGCTACTCCCAAACACGTCACGAACTTATGTTGTTTGGTATATGATGGTTGGATGTCGACATTGTTATGGTCAAGTTAATACTAATTATATTGTTTTACTTATAATAAAAGACAAGACCCAAACAGTTTGCCAATAAACAAAGAAATATTTTTGTATTATAATTATATTATGATATGATCAACTTCAACTTCATAGAGTTTAACTATATACTTTTATAAGACACCAATCCATAGAAAAGAATATGCTTTCGAAAGGACTGATAAAAACTATTTGAAATAGGAGTATTCTTAAAAAAGTTAATATATATGTGTGGAGAGTTCGATTGAATAGATTACTAAGGAGGACTAATCTTTGTGACAAATGGATGGATATTCGATTTGTAATTTGTCTGTGTTGTTCTAAACACACGGAGATGACACAACATCTTCTTATTTCGGGTGTTGTTGCGGAAAAGGTTTGGATTTTGATTCAGAATTTGCTTCAAATTTTAGTTACTTCCCCAATGCAAACAGGTACGATATAAAATTGGTTCAAACAATGTAATTTATCGAGGAAGAAGAAAAAAGTGGTGGAAGGAATTATTTGTATTTTGTGGTGGGTGATTTGAAAGCATAGACTAGTACAAAACTACAAATATGTGATTTGGAAACATAGGAATTAAGCTACCACTAATGATTTTAAGACAAAACTCATTTTTTATTTAGTATCAAAAATTGGGTGGCTTCTAAATCCTCTTATTTTTATGTAATTTTGATTTTGTGATGCTCGGTTAGCTTTTTCTGACCATCATCTTTAATATTATATTTGCCGTTAAAAAAATTCCTATTAACTAAGATTCAAGGACTACTAAAATGTATAAAGCTGACTCACTTTATACTTTCAAAAATATAAAATTCTTGAAAATAAATACTCTACAAAGATTTGTGTACGTTATGTATAGAAGTAAAAACTTGTATGAAATGAGTACTAACTACAAAAATACTAAAAATAATATACAGATAGATAACTCTTTGAAAGTGTATGCTAACAAGAAATTAAAATTGAAGAAGACAGGTGCCTATTGTTTTCTTGATACATGGCTGGGAATTGAAGGTGTATGAAACGTGCATTGTGTTTATATTCTTAACTTCTTAAGTTCTTATGCATGGAACATGTGTACACTTTTACTTTTTAAACCTAGTTTGAACATAAATAGGTTGCTTGCCGCAAAGGTGTTATTTTTAGCTATCATTTTTTTTTCATATAAATAAGAAATAGTTAATATATATACACACACACGATCATAAAGCTGTTGTTAAAATGAGGCTTTGCGAAATCAAAAGGAAAATAAAAGCTTTTAAGATTGATGCATTTTTCTAAGTAACTAAGAAAAAATAGACATAATTTCTCAATGTGAGAGGAAGCTTTCGTCTTTTCTTTCTTCCGATGGAAATAGGTTTTTTGTAATGATTCTAAGCATCATAAATACAATTTAGTTTATTTAAAACTCGTTTGAACAATTTTAATTTTAGTTATTTTTCTACTTGTATGCATTTAATCTTTTAGGAGTATATATATGAATTTAAATTGCCCTATGACCAACAATCAATAGCTCCAAGTGTGATTGCTGATGAAGGATCAAGGATGGGCTTCTTTTGATCAGCTAAGAAATTCAGCTCCAAATAGTGAACCTCCAACACAAACTAGTAAGAACACGTAATGAAAATCATAATGAATTTGATTTTGATTGTTTAAGTGAAAGACTACCCATGGGTCACACGTCAACATCATTGGCTTACTTACACTCAATCATATTTAATTATGTAATTATTCTTTATTTACAACCAAACCAATACGATCAAAACACGTTGGTTATATTTGAGACGGAAAATTATCTATTTACGTGTGGTTCAATATTTTTTATGTGGATAAGCATAACAGTGTGAGATTCGTCTAAACTGTCAGGTATTATAAAGTATTTATTAAATACAAAAATAAATATGTTTTCATGTATTTTATATTTTTGTATATTATATGAAACGTTTTGGAATGTACAATCTTGGCCCATAATTTAAATGATACAGTAAATACCTGAAAGTATAATATCTTAACAAAGTAAATGCATAAAAAAGTTTATATATATTAAAAAAAAAGTAGATATATGAAAAAAATTATTAAAAATTGTTAAATATTGTTGCTTAAAAGAAATACAAGAACTTACGAAAATAAAACAAAATGAATGAATTATGTTTTATAAATTGTTTATAGAATAATCACAAAGAATTATCTGATATATTAAACCTTTTTCTACACGACTTCTAGAAAATATGTAAACTTGTCATTTTAGGAAAGAAAAAAGTATGAAATATGTGTTATAAATTGTTTTTATGATAACCAAAAAGAATTATCTGGCATATAAATTACTTAAAAACAATAGTCGTGTATATGTTTTTATGTTTACATCAATTCATTGATCGCATCCTTCCAAAGAGGTTGACTCAGGTAAACGCAATCATCCCTTGATTTTGTCTGCAACAATCAACATCAAGCTTTTCATGTGACGGTACACAGAGTTCACATATTTATTATGAATTGTGATGCACATTATATTCTACAAATTAATCCATCTCAGTTTTATTTAATTATATAGCCATGACATGTGTGATAATTTTAATCTTCCATATATTTTAATCGCATGTCAATTTTTTATGTTCGATAATTATATATAAAAATATATGACAAATTAGAAATAAATAATATAACTTATAAAAATCATTACCAGCGGTCCCAACTTTCAACTATTTTTATCTCAATGGACCTCCGTTAAAAAACAATTAACGCCGTTAAGTTTTTTTCAGAGTTTCAAACTGATGTTTTAGGTCTTTCGATCGGAAGAACAATACGATTTGACTGATGTAAAATTTATCACGAAACGGTAATCCAAGCGACGAAACAATGTTTCAATTCGGGTGTTTGAATTTCCAATGAACACAAATCAAGTCATTTGAATCACCGTTTCGTGATAAGTTTTACATCAGTCGAATCGTATCGTTCTTCCGATCGGAAGCCCTAAAACATCGGTTTGAAACTTGGAAAAAAAACTTAACGGCGTTAAGTGTTTTTTAACGGAGGTCTATTGGGACAAAAATAGTTGAAAGTTGGGACCTCTAGCGGTGATTTTTAAAGTTGGAATTATTATCGGTCAATACACAAAAATTAGGATTATTTGTTTTCAATTTGCCTAAATATATCGATGATCAATGATATGTGGATCAGATTTGAATACCTGTTTTCTATATTTGTGTCAGTAGAGATATATTTTCTATCATAGGATATGAAATTTAAATTCAAGTATTCGTGAAGATATGAATGACACAATCCTTTTTAAGGTCTAAAGTGAAACAGAAATTCGGGACTTCTTTTGAATTCCCGTTTAAATTATTTTTCTTTTAAGCTGATTCGTACTTCTAATTTCGATTCGACACGAAAAATATATCAAAAAGAATAAATAACTAATCGGATCTCAAGTGAACTAGTCAACTACTCGAGTCTCAAGTAAACTAATCAACTAAATCAAGTGAACTAATCAACTAATTAAGTGAAGAGGAGTTTTCGGTTGAGATAGCATCTTGCTAATTCTAGTCTTTCTTTTTCCTTAATGAGGCCCGCCGTTAAAAAAAAGAAAAAAAAAGATTTAAGTGGAGGAGTTTAACCCGACGTTACTTAGTTGGTCGTTCCAAAAAAAAAAATAAAAATTAGGTAATTAAATGAACTAACCAAGTGAAAGCAAAATAACATAAATCATAACTGAATTTAATCTGTATCCCAAAGATCATAAAATTTATAGAAATTTCAACAAACACTCAAACTTTGTTCCATGCCCTAATTATAATCACATTTTGCTCTAATTGTATTTACCATTTCTTAATTTATCGATTTAGGCTTCCAATTAACTGATGCTTACCAATTGGCAATTATGGTTCATTTGGGAGATCCATGATTAAATACGCTATAGCTTTAACTCTTTTATCGTTTGATTTATATTTTTGAATTAATATTACTATTATATCCAAATAAGGTAGATTAAGTACTATTGACATTGTGCAGAATCACTTGAAGAATCGTGTGATACCTAAAAATTGAAGTCTAGAAGGATTACCTTATTACATGGACACTAGGGACATGATTGTAAGACTTGAATGAATTTGTGAATCTGTGTGACACTGAGAAATCAATCATGAATCACTAAGAGTTAAGAATCAGTAGTGAACAATAGGATTGAACAGGATTATGAACTGAGAACCGACGATGAGACTTAAAAGTTGAATCGGTTGTGACTCAATGGAGAATTGACATGACGCCCTAATTGATTGTGAATTGATAGTGGATCGATCATCATAATTTCCCTAATCTTTAGTCGGTTGCGTTTCATAATCAAGTTATTGAGGTAGACAAGCGATAAATGATTATCTTTAAGTGTTTCATGCTACTTACCTTATTGTTCACAAAACACAAGTCGACTTTCACGCATGCTGGAATAGATAAGCGAGTCACATGGCAACCATCCTTCCTTCAAAGATTCACCCATTCACCAGCCTAGATATATGGTATGCACTAGCCCAAAAACACACACACACTATATATTAACCAACAGACCGACCATGTTTGAAAATATCATTTCATCAACTCACAAATTTACATGAATCGAATACGTTTTTTTGTCATAACAAAAAGAACATGAATCAGATTCCCGTATTTTCATATTATACTTGCGTACCTCTGAAAACGCCCATCCGTACACCTGGAAATACACATGAACCAAATTTGAGACCATCTCTTGAATTGATTTTGGCACATAACTTTCACACCAAAGAAATGCCTTTTCGTTTGGGTAGTAAGTGATGACATCGAATCAGATTCAAGATATTATATACATACATACATCCTATATCTATATATAACTAGTATGTAAACAGATGGTCTATATCTCGTGTTTTCTCAAACTTTAACGGTCCCCTTCGAATCCATCTTTCCATACGAAACTCGTTTCTTCACATTTATATAAATAATAATAACTTCTTCCTCTCTTTCGATCCATGAAACCGATTCCACCATTCAATTTTTCAACACACCGCCATGGTTAACTAACGCCATTTCATTTCTTCGCATCCTATTTCGGTATGTAACTAATTATTTGATGTTTTTGTAACCTAAATTAATTTCACAATGATTAGATTATTATTATGAAACTAACCGATTTTACTTGTGATGATTTTGAATTTTGAAGAATTAATCGGATATCAATCATGTCATCAATTGTGGCCAGAACCGGTCGTCAGCTTCAGCGTTACGACAACAAACTCCGCCTTGTTTCGGGGTATTATTCCGCCCTAAATCTAATTATAATTAATTTGTTCGTAATTAATTTTGTTTTAGCATTATTATCTCACATTTTGGCCTAATTAACGCCCTGCTTGCGGTGCGCACATATAATGTATATATGTGTGAACCCTTGGGTGGGCAAAAGTAAAATTGCACTAATTTTGACGTTATTTTACTAATCTCGTGAAAATAACGTTAAAAGTGGCGGAAGGTTAATCAGGCATCATGTGGTGGCGTTGATAGCCGAAAGACAACGGTACATGCACCAATCAGCCGGTGTCCCGATGATTGTGTCTTATGTGTCTTATGTCCAAGGCTTGATGCAAAACTACTATCGAGCTGGGGGTCTCACCGGAAGCAGCCTCTCTATCCCTATGGGGTTGATGTAAGGTTGTCTACATCTTACCCTCCTCAGACCCTACCATAGCTTTGCTATTGGTGGGATATACTGAGTACGATGATGATGATGATGATTTTGCCCTAATTGCATTATCCGATGCTTAACTTACCGATTTAGGCGTCCAATTGACTGCTGTTTACCAATTATGGTTAATTTGGGGGGTCCTGGATTGATTGAACACATTATGGCTTTAACTCGTTTATCGTTTGATTTTATATTTTTTGAATTAGTATTACTGTTATATATCCAAATAAGGTAGGTTAAGTACTGTTGGCAATTTGGCATCGTGCAGAATCAGAATTAATATGACACGCAAGGTAACAGGCTGCGGAAAATAGTGTTAATAAACGAACAAACAAACGGACGTGTGTACATGGTAAAATTTAACTCATAGTAGGGGCGTGTGCAGTTCGGTTCGGTTATTATTCTCAACCGAATTAACCGATCGGTTTTTGGTTAATCGGTTCGGTTTATTCGGCCAGTTTGTCGGTTTTTGGTTTGGTTAAGTTAATTTAGGTTGATAACCAGAATCAAACTTGGGCTAAAGTTTTTGCTTAGAAATACATGAAATGAAGGTATAAATACATGTAATGGTGGTAAAAAACATGAAATGGAGGTATAAAAGCTAGAAATATAAGGAAAGCTGAATGTTTCCGTTCAGTTCGTTAATTTTGGTTAACCAAGGGTACAGAAAAAAAAAACGATAACCGATTTTCAGTTAATTTTTTTTGTTTCGATTCGGGCTAATTTGTCGGTTTAGTTGGGTTTAGTTAACGGTTTGGTTACTGTTCACAGCAAGCTATTGGTGGGGCGCGTGGAGGGTAGGACGGGTGAAAAACTTTGCTTTATCCAAAACTATTAACATGGTCCACAAATAATGAAATATAATAACTTTTAAGACGTAATGCCAAACACCCCCAAATTTTCTACTAGTGGTTACTAGGATATCTACAAGGAAACCATGGGCCACTTGCTTCTTATCTTTCCCCACAAGGGCCTACAGCCTACTTTGAATAATAAAAAGTTATTAACATATGTGGATATGACTAGAGTTAAAAAGAGATTTTGCTAGAGAATATGACAAAACATGTTAAATTTTTATTTCATGTTTTTGTTAGCTTAGGCAAGCAAACAAGTAAGCTTAGGTGTCTCTAATTTTTTTAATTATGACCGATAACAGCATGGAAATATGAGATCTTATATGCCTTGTTTGCTAAATTATTGTTACTTATTAGTGGGGAGTAGCTTCTTTGATATGTTATCCTCCCCTGTACCCGGTGGGCACACACGCGTACACACACACAGGCCTGCTTCGATTATTGGGGCAAGAAGAATCCGCTATATTAAATTCTTGGGGCCAGACGAGTTAATTATAATAAGTTTTTTGGGGCAAGAAGAATCAAGTATAATAAATTATTTTGGCAAGAAGAATTGAAATAATATATTCTTGACTTATGTGGATAATTATAGCAAAAAGGAGTTTTTGGTCTAGAATAGGACAAACCATGGAAATTTTTAACTTAGAAATTATTGGCTTATGCAAGCTATCAAACAAGAAAGTTTAGGTATCTTTAATTTTTTAATGATGGACAATAATAGCTTGGAAAATGATATTTTAATCTTGTTTGTTGAGTGTTTCACAACTTTTTGAGGGAGTACTTTCTAAGATGTTGCACTGCGGATATCTTAATATAGTTTGTATATGGAACTGTTTACTCTATACCCGGTTCACTTTAAACTTTTTAAGATTTCATGTTGAACTTACAAAATCAAAAGTGTTGGATTTTTTTGTAGATGGTATGAATATAAGTCAAACTAATATCCTGTAGATTGCACCGCTTTTTTTTTAATTGAAAATCCTCTCACACCATTTTCTTGTTACTGTTAGTAATTTTAATGTAATCTGTTAAATTTAAGTTGTATTTTATTTTTTACAGTCAAACTAGTAAAATAAAGAAAATAGGTCAAGCAAGGCGAATGGTTTAGAAGTCAGCCAACACATTCTTAAGTCTTTACAGGATACAGCCTCTCAAATTGTTTTATACAAGAAATTTGGGTCATCATGTTAGCTAGAGTTTTCTTATAATCATTCTGAATATATTAGTTATGTAGGAAGTTACAGAAACAAGTGCAAATAGTGGTTTTACCATCGTCATTTTTCTATGAGAAACCATGTTCTATAATTCAATTAATGCATGCTTAACATTAACATTGATACAACAGGTGTATTCCATATCGACTGGTCAAAACTGAAGACCTGGAGAAAATAGAAGTATTGATGGTATCTTCACCAAACCGTGATGACATGGTTTTCCCGAAGGTAAATTTTTTTCGTTATTTTATATGTGGTTACTTTTGATTTGAAAAGTTGTAAATGGGTAACAGTAAATTAATAATCTGACATGAATATTATTACTTCTCAGGGTGGATGGGAGAGTGATGAGACTGTTGAAGAAGCTGCACGTCGTGAAGCTTTAGAGGAAGCTGGAGTAAGAGGAATTCTTAAGGTAGGTTGATTGTGCTGCGTTTTAATTATTGCTACTGTGGTAATACTAGTTACTAATGTGCGCAATCGGGTAGGTTGATTGTGCTGCATTGATCAATTTACTTCAAATGTTTGGATAAACAGATTCTGAATCTGATTATTTAGGGGTCAAATATTTATCTAAGAGTAGAATAAAATTACATGTATAGCCTTCTTCTTTTACTCCAGATTTACAAACTTCTCTCTTTTCTTTCCAAAAATGTCATATTTTGTCATTTAAATTCTTAAATTTTCTGGAATCTGATTATCTGATATTTAGAAGGTTTAATTTACGCCTTTTAAGTAAGTATTACATAATAACTTTTTTAAGCACACACTAAGGCAGTCGTTTGATGCGTAGGGAAATGCACTTGGAGTGTGGGAATTTAGAAGTAAGAGTAAACAAGAAGCTTGCAGTGAGGAAGGGGGGTGCAAGGGATACATGTTTGTATTAGAAGTCACAGAAGAGCTTGAAGCCTGGCCAGAACAAAATAACCGCAACAGAAAATGGGTAAGTATTATGTAACAACCCGGTCCCACACTTATACAGGATTAAAAGCTTGAACAACTTATAAAAAAAAAACCCTTGGTTGTAGCCTTGTAGGCTTTTACAAATAGTTTGAAAAAGAACGATTCACGTTTGTATCTTGTTACCAGATGGTGATGGAAGAAGCATTTGCATTGTGTCGGTACGAGTGGATGCGCGATGCACTAAAAGAATTTGAAAAAGTGACGGGAAAGGGAAAAAAGGAGAGTAAACATGAAATGGTTGTGGAAATCAAAGAAGACAAGGCAGTAAAACAAGAAGGTGAAGATTGTCAATTAATGTCCACAAATTGCCATGTTAATGGGCCTCTGATGGCTACCTATGGCGTCATGCTTCCGGCCAGCATTTTATTTTAGTTTGTGCGCACTCGATGCTTGTAAAAATCTTTGCATCTATCTTTGTTATAAGCAGGCAAGAAAAACCGCTAGTCGAATCTCTTACTGTTTCTATTGCACATACTTTTAGGGATGTGTAGTCCATTAGACTGCAAGATTATCATGATGTGTATGGCAGAAACTTGTGTTTGAATTTCTAATCAAAGTTGTATAGTTTAGAATGCAATACACAATAACATGAGTGTGTCTATGCACTCCTTGTTCATTGGTATTTCTTTGGCATTTTGTGTATGATGCAGTCTTAAGAAAGGGTGTTTAGGGTCCAGTTTTGCTGGTTTTGATGAAAATTTTGGGCCAAACTACTAAATGTCTTTTTGGGAAAAATAAAAGAGGAAAAAAAGACGAACCAAACGACTGAACGGGCTATTGGGGGTTGTTTAGCGGTTTTAGACAATTTTTTTTTTATATTTTCCAAAAACATACTTTCATATTAAATTTTTGAAAATAAGATTTTCATGAATACAATATTTATACACACCTTTGCGTTTCTAAAATGTAAATTAGAAAAAAGTAATAACAAATGTTAACTGTATATTTAAATCGTCTTAGAATGGATTCTCATACACTAGTGTTTTGACTTTCAATTTGTGTCCTATAGTCGATGTAGATAAACGCCGATAAGCAGTGTAGATTCAGCTTTGTTAACTTTCCCTTATACTTTTTACGTTATGGTTGTTTTGATGTTTTTTGTTTCTTTTATGTTCGGACTTCTTGCTAAAGGCTAGAAGCCTAGAAGTTTCCCTTTTGTTCTTAGTATATTAGTCTTTCAAAAAAATAAATAAATATAAGTTATACGCATCTATGTTCCTTCTAAACTAGGGGCTAGTTTAACTAGTTAGTAGACAACTTCAGTTTGGGCTCATGATCAAAGCTAAACGAGCTCTCATCTTGATTTTTTTAACGTGTTTAAAATTGAGTTCGACTTTAACTAGTAAAAAATACGAGCCAACTCGTTTATATTAACATTTATATTCAAAATTTAAGTACAAATAAGTATTGAAATTAATATTGAGGCGGTCTCCGATTGATAGGCTCATGGACCGTATAATGTGGGCTTATTTATAAATGGAATTATAAGTTATAAACAATAAAATTTGGGCTTATTATTTTAAGTGAGTTTAAATGAGTCAAACATAAGAGCCCCGTTAGAACAAGCCTATTTTGACTTGTTTACAAATTATAAACCAAGCAAGCCTACCTTCTTCTTCTTCTTTTTTTTTTGGAAAATTAGATTTTAATAATCCCAATTTTCTATTATTGGCCGATAATAATTCTAACTTAGTTTATTCCCACTAGTGGTCCCAAAATTAAAAAAGTTGGCTCTCAATGGTCATCCGTTAAAAAAATCTAACGGCGTTAGGTTTTTTCCGAAATTCAAACTGATTTTTTAGGTCTTTTGATCTGAAGGAGGATACGAGTCGATTAACGTAAAACTTAGCTCGAAATGATGCTTCAAATGGCTTGATTAGTGTTTCAAATATGGTGTTTGAACTTCAAATTAACAAAAATTAAGCTGTTTGGATTATAGTTTCGAGCTAAGTTTCACATCAATCGACTCGTATACTTCTTCCGATCAAAAGCCCTAAAAAATCAGTTTGAAATTCGGAAAAAACTTAACGTCGTTAGGTTTTTTTAACGAGAGACCATTGAGAGCCAAATTTTTTAAAATTGGGACCACTGGTGGGAATAAACTAAGTTGGAATTATTATCGGCCAATAACAGAAAGTTGGGATTATTAAAATCCAAATTTCCTTTTTCTTGAACAACCAACAAAACCATATATTTAAAACCGAACAACAACTAGCAAGAAGCTAGTAACGAATACAAACATCAACGAGAAAAAAACTGCTACCCCATGAATCCACCATATTACACCCTTACAAAGGGTTCAAATTAAACGCGTTCCACCTCTCCTACGTTAACCCCGACCATTTTGCCGTATTTTTTACCCACAAAAAATTCAAACTTTAATCTCCCCAATTCCACCATTAATAGAAATATGCTTCCTCTCTAACACCGCCGAATTCCTTGCTTTCCATATACATCAAATCGTTAAGCTCACCGTATGAAGAACCTTAGCCATCCGTTTCGGTGGTAAGAAATATTTATATAATTCCAAACTGTCACGGGTTGAAAAAACAAAGAATGTTGGTACCTTACACCAATTTTCAATAATACTCCAGATTATTTGAGCAATTTAACAAGAGAAAATTTCATATATGTCATCTCAAAAGTATAAATTATGTGTTTTATTTTGAAAAATATTATACTTAGCATGGTAGATTGGTTCTTTAAAATAAAATTTTCAATATGTAATTATTGTCTTATTTACAAGAATATTAAATAATAGATTATGTAGCGTGTGAATCCTTTTTTCATAAATAATAAAGTGATATTTGATGACGTGAGTATCCTTACCCACTCATAAGTTAAAGAAACTTAAGAGTCAAGAAACAACAGCACAAGCTGCTATACCAGGAAGCTCGAAGCTTCCTCAACAAGATTCTTAAGTTGACAAGAAAAACTCCTTGCTATAGTAAATTTTAGAGAAGTCACCACTAAATTTTCATAAAACTGAACCTGTCATAAATTAAGGATGTCGACTTAGAAGACAAAAGCAAAACACAAGTTATATGAAAATTGTATTACTTGTTCAAAATCCAGATTATATCTACAAAAAAATATCTTTGTCACTCGTAATTTTGTGACTTCCTTTGTGACTCGTATTTTTATTTTTGTGATTTCCATTAATCCATTTATTTATTTATTAAATTAAAAAAACCGGTAAGAAAAAGTATAGTAATTATCAATGATAAGAAGCTGAAAACAAACACGATTCAACCGCTAATCGGCTTCCGGAGCCCCTTCTTCCTTCACTCCGGCCATGTCACCCACTCTTATCATCAAACCCCTACCTTTCTCCCCACTGCCACGTCATCCTTCTTTCCCATTCCGCTTACGTACTTCATTCTTCTTCGGAACAAGAAGAAGAAGCAGAATTCGAATCCACCGGAATCCAGCCACATCTATAACCGCTTTCAGCGCCATCGCCACCGGTCCGGACCGAATCACTCGTTTCGAAAGCCACGACTCCGATTCCGACCTCATTTCCACCTTCAACGACAGATTTCTCAAGGAAGACTTCGCCAAACGGAATTCCGGTCGGTATAAACCGGAACCGGTATCCAATTCCGGTTCTGCAGTAACGGATGAGGAGGTTGATAAGTATATTCAGCTTGTGAAGCAGCAGCAGCAGAGAGGATTGCGTGAGTTGAAACGAGGTCGTTTACGTACTAATCCTACTGGTAACGCTGACGTGGCGTTCAGTTATAAAGTGGATCCGTTTACTCTTGAGGAAGGGGATTATGTTGTGCATAAGAAAGTCGGAATAGGTCGGTTTATGTCGATTCGACCGAGCATTCCTGAAGGCTCTGTTACGCCGATTGATTATGTTTATATTCAGTATGCTGATGGACTTGCTAAGCTTCCGGTTAAACAGGCGTCCAAGTTCCTTTATCGATATAATCTGTACGTAATTATGCGTATTAGTATTAGTATTAGACTATTAGCATTAGCATTTGTTCATATTCGAATCGGTTAATGTTACGCGTTTTAATAATTGTTTGTGTTAAGTAGGTGAATATGGAAGGACGGTAGGGCTGGCAAATTGAGTACCTGTTTAGACATTGTTTAGACATGATAATAAGACCTATTTAGCAAAAAAAGTACACTATGCAATTTTATACTTTTTTTTAAAAAATATTTAGGAGGCTAGGGTTCATCATTTCTCCTTTTGATACATAAAACATGTAACTGTCACGCATAAGCCAACAAAGCTAAGTGTTAAAAGAGTCGTTTTCATGTTTGATACTTGTGTTAATCGCATCGTCTCTAACCTGGATAAGACACGATTTGCCAGCGGCAGGACCTTCCAATTTGTTACAATTGTAATGGGATTATTGTGACGAGTTTTTGAGTTATTGGAATATAAAGTGTTTATCGGTCATGTGTTATGAGTTTGCAGTCCAAATGAAAGCGGAGCGCCTCGAGGATTGGGGAGATTGAAGGATACGAGTGTGTGGGAGAAGAGGAAGATTAAAGGGAAGGTTGCCATTCAGAGAATGGTGGTTGATTTGATGGAGGTTTATTTAAATAGGTTAAGGTTAAAAAGGCCTCCGTACCCTAAGAATCCCGCCATGGCTGAATTTGCTTCTCAGTTTCCTTATGAGGCCACTCCTGATCAGAAGCAGGTTTTTTTATTATTTAATTTCATCTTATTGTTGTTGGAGAATGTGGAATGTAGTAGCCTTTACTGATCAGTATCATGGTTGCAGGCGTTTATTGATGTTGAAAAGGATTTAACTGAGAGGGAAACTCCGATGGATCGGTTGATTTGCGGAGATGTTGGATTTGGGAAGACGGAAGTTGCTCAACGAGCTCTTTTTTATGTGGTTTCGTCTGGGAAGCAAGCTATGGTGTTAGTACCGACCATTGTTTTAGCTAAACAGCATTTTAGTGTTATTTCTGAGAGGTTTTCCAAATACCCTAACATTAGGGTTGGGCTTATGAGCAGATTTCAGGTGAAAATAACCTTCTCTATTAATTATTAAATGAATGTGTTAACTATGATTATATAAATAATATTATTATAGTAACCATCCAAATCTTTGAATAAAAAACTAGTCTTTAACAACCTTCAGCTCATGTGACTCGTTATCTTTTTAGCTATATTTTTTTTAATTAACAGCTTTGACCGTTTTGAGTTAAGTTACAACCCAAATCGACCCATTCACACACTTAAATGGGTCAAAATTGTCATATGTAGTCACCATACTCGAATAACACGTCGCATGTATCTAACCTTGTACATAATGCAGACCAGGTCAGAGAGAGAGGAGTATTTCCATTTGATCCAAAATGGTGAGCTGGATATTATTATTGGAACTCACTCTCTTCTTGGTAGCCGAGTCACGTACGATAAATTAGGTCTTCTAATAGTTGATGAAGAACAGGTTTGCCTCCTATGCCATTTGATCTTTTGATAATTAATACTAAGAATCTATGAATGCTATTTTGGGATGATGAAATTAAATGCAAATAATTTGTGTGTTTGCTCTATAGAGGTTTGGTGTCAAACAGAAGGAGATGATTGCTTCATTGAAAACTTCACTTGATGTTCTTACTCTTTCTGCAACACCTATTCCAAGGACCCTCTATTTGGCATTAACTGGATTTCGTGATTGCAGGTAATACATGTTGATATTTAAGTTTAAAAGCATTGCAATCTCATTTGTTGGAATACTTTTATATAAAGTTGATAGTCTTTTCAAGTGTTCATGCTCAGTGAAGGAAGACTGGGATATTTGTGATCTCCAGTTCGATCCTCAGGGCGTCCGGGTTTTACCACTAGTGGGCCTTCGGGCGGGTGGGTTTTCCTTGGAACTGGAGATAACTTGGGGGGGCCCTTAAGGACTCGGTACGGCTGGGTTGGGCCAGTTGGTGGTGGCCTTTTGCCATTGGGTCACCCCGTAAAGAGTACCTAGGCAATTCTCTATTTGTTGGCCGTTCAAAAAAAATAATTTAGCTTGTGAAATGAATAAACAGTAAATCTGTGGGGAATAATTAGCCCTTTCTTCTCATTGTGATTCTAACAGTTTGATCACAACACCACCTCCTCAAAGAGTTCCTATAAAAACCCACCTTTCAGAATATAGTGAAGAAAAGGTTATAGCAGCAATCAAATATGAGCTGGACCGTGGAGGTCAGGTTTTCTATGTTTTGCCACGTATTCAAGGTATCATCTCTGAAACTTGTATTTATGTACACACTTATAGACGAATATACACATTTATTTGATGTATGGTGTCTTGACAGTCTAGTTAAGCCCAATGTGTATTACCTTATACAGGTCTTGAAGAGGTGATGTCATTTCTCGAGAAAACTTTTCCAGATCTTGAAATTGCCCTTGCTCATGGACAAGTAAATATTTTTCTGTTATGTATAAGCACCCAGTTTTTACAACATGTTTATGCTTAACATAATGATATCTTTTGTGCAGTTATATTCAAAACGGTTGGAAAAAACCATGGCAAGATTTGTAGATGGAGAGATTAAGATTTTAGTTTCCACAAACATAGTAGAGAGCGGGCTCGACATTCAAAATGCTAACACCATCATCATCCAAGACTTTCAGCTATTTGGGCTTGCACAGCTGTATCAGGTTTGTTTCTGCCATCTGCTTGCTAAATATAAACCATGTCAAATGTTGACCAAAGCGTTCTTTTGATGCATATCACCTTCTAAGTTGCTTTTTTGAAAAATTATATTATTAGCGACACAATACATATTTCTCTAATAATGTTCTTGTTTGGTGTAGTTACGTGGAAGGGTTGGAAGGTCGAATAAGGAGGCACATGCTCATTTATTCTACCCTAATAAGTTGTTGCTGTCTCCAGCAGCACAGGTATGTGGTCTTATGTTACACCCAAATTTCAAACAGTTTTATTTTTTTTTATATTTTTAAAATTCAATAATTTATGATACTAAATTATGAATCTTTATGCCCGTTTCTATGTGTGATTAGTTAAGGGCATCCACCATGCCTAATGTTTTACAAAATCAGAGTAATTAAGGAATTGTAGTGTGTTTAAAAATGGCTTAACTAAATTCAAGATTTGTAAAGTATGATTATGCTATCTATGAGCAAGTCTTCCAAACGGTCCAAACTATAAAGCACAAGAATAGATAAGCACAAGGAAAACAATGAAAGTAAAACATTATGTATTATTTTCCAATTCAATTTTTTTTTGATATATGGTCATTTCAAGCTTCATTGCCCGATGGGTGGATGTTCTTTCCATCTAATTACCCAATTCTGCACTATACATAGCATATTACATTCATGTGCCACTATTTTTACATCAATATTCATTAACTAACCCTCCATAAGTCTATATAACAGTTGAGTGAAATGTCCAAAAATGTTACACATATAATACTTATGAAATAGCACATAATTCGAATACGGTTTGGCGCATTACATCTTAACTATGATAACTAATTGGCATATAAAAATTAGGTTTTCGGGTACCTTATTTGATTACGGACATAGGTTCTTTTATGTTGATATTAGAAGTATGTTTCCCAAAGTAACAACCAATTAAAAGTACATTCCTTTTACTTGCAATGGTCTTTCTGCATATGCTTTGTTTCTGCACAGATCTGAGAAAGATAGGCTTTTTTACTTGATACAAAAGTAAATAACACATGGCTATAAGGGTGATCTTGTAATAAATGTTTTGCAATAAATGCTACAGAAAAGGCTAGAAGCTCTTGAAGAATGTGGTGATCTTGGTCAAGGTTTGCAACTTGCAGAAAGAGACATGACCATAAGAGGTTTTGGCAATATTTTTGGTGTGCAACAAACAGGGGATATCGGCAATGTAGGCATTGATTTATTCATTGAAATGCTTTTTGAGAGCTTATCCACGGTATTCTTGTTACTATTTTTCATTCTTTAAATGGTTTTCTGGGTTAATATTAACTGTTTTCCAGTAAAATTAATTGCAAAATCCTGCTCTTCTAATAAACCAGGTTGATGTACATCGAACCCGTCCAGTTCCTTACAAATCTGTCAAGGTATGTGTTACTTATAATGTATAATAGATTGTAATATGGTTTTTGTAATCATATTAAAGACAATAATGTTATACAAACAGCTTGAGTTGGATATAAATCCCCGACTGTCGTCCGAGTACATAAATAATCTGGACAATCCCATAGAAATTATTAAAGGTGCAGAAAAAGCTGCAGCAAAAGACACGTGTAGTTTGGTACAATTTACAGTGGATTTAAGGAGACAGTATGGGAAAGAGCCTTATGCCATGGAAATTTTATTGAAAAAACTTTATGTGAAAAGAATGGCAGCGGATATTGGGATTACCAGGATTTATGTTTCGGGGAAAACAGTAGTAATGATGACAAATATGAGTGAGCAAGTTTTCAAGATGATAAGAGACGCCATGCTGTCAGATGTTCACCGGAATATGCTTGTTTTCGAAGAAGATGAAATTAAGGTACAAGAAAAGACTACCATATTTACTAGTTAATCTTGGGGATAATTTCAAAAGGTAGCAATGTGTTTTCAATTTTGTTCCATTTTAGTTGGTCTACTTTGATTTGGTTGATTTAGCCATTGAAGTTTTAGAAAATGTTCCATATTGGTATTTTGAAAAAATAGAAGTATGGCCATAATATCCTTGAAATGGTCCACCTAGTTCATCATAAGTATCTATCATTTTAGGGGTATCTGGTGAACTGTTTTTATGAAAATGACTAAATGCGACACTTTTTAATGTTTTATAAATTCGATGACTAAAATGGACGGTGTGTGCAATGACTAGAACAACACATGACTGACAGTATGTTGCTATTTTCCGGCATTAACCCTTGAACCTGTTAACATAAAATGTGTCGATTCAGGTTTTGCTTTGACTAATACGGTCAAATGGGTAAAATACAAAAGCATAAACTTTTCGAGAAAATAGAGTATACTCTTCACCTTTTCCTAGATATGCAATGTACTGTTTTAACAGTTTAAAACAACATGCTTACAATTATATTACTAATGTATTGTATAACATTTAATGCATTGCATACTTTGGTTTACAAAAATGATAGGCATTTTGCATTAAAATGGTTAATAAAAACAAGATTTACATTGCTAACAGTTTAACAGTACATTGCATTTTCTTGGCGATTGCACAATAAAAAAGCTCAAGCTCAAGCTTAAATGGAAACAGGTTAAAAGTTGGCCAAACATTATAACGCGTAAAACCTCCTATAATATTTTTATTAAATAATATAAAATCTTTCTTATAATAATAATATTATTTTGACACCGATTATTTTTAAAAAGTGTTGAAAAGGATTAAGACAAATATATTTCTGGTAAACTGGAGTATTGGACCCGGTCTGGCCCTTTTAAACAGGTATAAAGATTTACCCGTTTTGACTTTTGACCTGTTCTCCAACCCCTGCTCGCCCTCCCATTTTCCACCCTATACTTGTTTGCATTCCAAATCTGATTAAATGAATGCGTTGCAGGCGGAATTACTGATAGATTTACCAAAAGATCAGCTTCTTACTTGGATATTCCAGCTGTTAGCTGAACTTCACTCTGCACTACCCGCCCTTATAAGATACTAATTATTATAGTACCCCTCTAACCATATGCTCACAAGAAGCAATCAAGATTTATTATATGTGATGCATAAAGCAAGCAGCTCAGTACGAAACCTAGCCTAACCGAATCTACCCGAACCAAATCAGACCTAGCCGTTTAGTCATGCGGTTTAATTGTTTAAACCTGAACCCAAACAATGCAGCTGATGCTGCATATCCTGGTAGGGTGCATGTAAATTTTTGGAATTGGCCTGTGCCCTTTCTGTAAATCATCAATCAGTTCACACGAACCAACTGGGATGAGTGCAGAAGACACACGTATAGTTCATGTAGATGGTGAATTAGTATACATGAATGTATATGTAGTAATTAGCTCAACTGCTGGGTTATTGTAATTATTAATCATAGATTTGATTTATATTTATTTATTATGGAATTTCACAATCTCTTTTTATATTGTTTGGCTAATAGATAATATGCGTCTTTGTTCTTAAGTAATGATTTATTAGGATTCAAAAATATTTATACTTTTGTCTATGATGTGCTATGGCTAGTAAAGTACTTGTATTAGATAAATATAGTAACTAATTTATTATTCAAAAGAGTGAGTATTATTAAAATTAAACACGAATTGATGGTATATGTAGACGCCCTGCTTGCGGTGCGCGCATATAATGTATATATGTGTGAACCCACGGGTGGGCAAAAGTGAAATTGCACTAATTTTGACGTTATTTTACTAATCTCGTGAAAATAACGTTAAAAGTGGCGGAAGGTTAATCAGGCATCATGTGGTGGCGTTGATAGCCGAAAGACAAGTGTACATGCACCGATCAGCCGGTGTCCCGATGATTGAGTGTTATGTGCCTTATGTCCAAGGCTTGTTGCAAAACTACTATCGAGCCGGGGGTCTCACCGGAAGCAGCCTCTCTATCCCTATGGGGTAGAGGTAAGGTTGCCTACATCTTACCCTCCTCAGACCCTACCATAGCTTTGCTATTGGCGGGATATACTGAGTACGATGATGATGATGATGATGATGATGATGGTATATGTAGAGAATATCATAAAAATGCAGATAATTTTTTTTAAATAAACCCAATTCACAAACTAACATACAAAGATTTGTGAGTAATTATAAACTCCTGGGTCTTAACGGGACATGCCACATGTTTGTGGTTTGTTTAGGATTTATATTTTATACTACATTTATGGGCCTTAGCGGATCTTGTTATGTGCTAGTGGGTTAGTTTACGTTACATAAAGGCGTATTAGAGCATAACATGTGTTTGTATTCAAAACACGTGCGTAATTAAATGTGCACTCTAGTGAATACTTGTCACAGTTGGTCTCGACAGACACCGACGAACGCCTAAAAAGTCTGAGCGATAATCTTATAAAAAAATGTCATTCTTACATGGCATTTTAACATATTTATCTAAAGAGATTTTTAAATATTTCTCCTCATTCACCCATTTTTTTTTACACATTTAAAACTTGTTTAATTAAATAAGTTAACCATGTCAGGTTGAACACAAACAATTAATAATTAGATTGTGTGTTAGCAATACTTAACCATTAAGGATCTTCACCGTGGAGGGGCTTTAAAACCCCTCCACGTCATCGTCACGTAAAAAACATGGCATCAAAGCCCCTCTCCACAACGTCCCGTTGTGGTTTAAAGCCCATTTTCGTCCCATTATATATATACATATATATGCATGTGTATATATGAGAGGGAGAGAGAAAAACGCCTTGCCCCACCACCACTTTCTCCTTACCGCCAGTCGTCCGAATCCCCCCCCCCCTCTCCTCTTACCGCCCTCTTCAGTGTTCCCCTTCAATACCTTTTCCGCCCATAGTGTCCGGTCTAAAAGGTTTAAATTAGCCTTCCAAAAAAAGTTCTAAATGAAGATTCCAAATGAGTCCACATTGTATAAAATCTAGAATTTATAACGTGTAACTAATTTATAATTTATCAAATCCCTTAGGCGAATCTCCATGGAATATAACCCAACAAAGTTGAAATTGTAAATTACGCTTGTGCCACAAAAAGTCAACCAACCCAATAGGAAAAGCAGTCAAAGGCATAGGATATTTTGGTAATTTAATAAATAAGTCTCCGACGGCTGAATTGGAAAATCAAAAGAAAACCTCATATGATATGCGTCTGGCCAAAGCCACCCAATACGACTCGTTTACACCTGTACAACAAACAAAGACCAAATTCAACACCTCTCTCATTTCAAATTCTTCTTGTTTGATCCGCATGCTTCTTCATCTTCAAATCAGCAACTGATCATACATTCGTATTATATCATATCATACGGATTTGATTCACAACTGAGGTACGATATCTTTGGTTAACTTTCACTTACTTCACAACTGTTCTTGGATCTGTAGTTTTATTTGACAGAAGGCCGATCTGATTATTACGGTTATCTACTTTTTTTTTTTCATTTTATAAACTGGTAGTGGCGTGCACGGTTCGGTTCGGTTAGGTTATTAGCCTCAAACCAAAAGTGAAGTCATCGGTTAATCTATTTTGTTAACCAATTGGTTTTCGGTTAATCGGTTCTGTTTATTTCGTTAGTTTGTTGGTTTTCGGCTCCGTTCAGTTAATAACCAACACCTAATTTTTTGCTTAGAATTTAATTATAAAACATGAAATGTGTATATAAAAGCTAAAAATATACGTATACGAAAGGTTCGGTTATCGGCTAATTAGGTTCGGTTTCGTCGGTTTTTGGTTAATTTCAGTTCGGTTTTGTCGGTTTTCAGTTCCTTTTGGTTAATGACCAAAACCGAACCTGTGCTAATTTTTTTGCTTAGAATTAAATTATGAAACATGAAATGTGTATATAAAAGCTAGAAATATACGTATATATGAATGGCTTGGTTATCTGCTAATTTAGGTTCGGTTTCGTCGGTTTTTGGTTAATTTCAGTTCGGTTTTGTCGGTTATTGCTCACACCTAACTGGTAGTTATGTTTAAGGAATTTCTTATCAGTTGTTTAATTAATGTTTTTAAACAATGTGATTTGTTTAATTAATGTTTTTTTTTTTCATTTTTCATTTTTTTTGGGGGTGGGAGTGGGTTCATCAATGATCCTAGTATGACAGCTAAAGCCTTGCTGTTCATTAATGTTGTTAGTTTTCATCATGGAGTCTGGTGACTTGTTATTATTAAATATTGAAAGTGCATTTGATTCTGGTATTATCTCTTATAATATGATCATTAGTGGTTTAGATTCTGCAGTTACTTGTGCTCATGTATAATTATTTGATGATTGTTTATCGTCTAATTAAATGTATGTGTCTTGATTAGCACTTAACTAATGTGGCCTTTGTGAAAACATAATCTTGCAGGCAATTCATTATCCACTCAATTGAAACAAAGCGGCTTAAAGTATAAGTACCATCTTGATTACATATTCCAAAAATATCGTTGTCAGTTTGTCACGCATAGACTTTTAATCTATGGGTGACTGGGTGATTGGAGCTTTCATCAATCTTTTCGGCAGCATTGTGATTAACTTTGGAACTAATCTTCTTAAATTGGGCCATGATGAGGTACTTAATGCTACTCTTTGCAACAATTTATTTGATATGTATATGATATTATGTTCAAATTTGCAATAAATTGTGATAAGTTAACCTGAATTGTAATTAAAACATTTTAGAGAGAAAGGCATTCGATACTAGGTGAAGGAATAAACATAAAGACAATATTAAGGCCTATTATAAGCTTCCAGTCCTGGAGAATCGGTAAAAAGAAAAATTTCTTCTGCTTTTTTTACTATTCTTTTTTGCTTAATTTAACTTCATATCCATTTATTTAATCTGTTCACAGGAATTCTATTTTTTGCTTTTGGAAATGCTCTTAACTTTATCTCATTCGGATATGCTGCTCAGGTCGGTTAGAACTTAGAAGGTGTTATTTGATTTCTCTATTTTTCTATTTATATTTGTTTTTCTTATTATTTTTTGTTTCTGTTTGAGCAGTCACTTCTCTCCGCATTGGGATCTGTTCAATTCGTGTCAAACATAGTATTTGCTCGCTTTGTGTTGAACAAAACTGTGACTGTTAAGTACGTTTTATAGAATCTGCAGCATGTACTTCTCATTAGTAATATAAAAGTAACTTAAACTAACAGTTGTACATTTTATTGTGCAGAGTATTAGTTGCCACAACTTTTATCGTCCTTGGAAATACCTCTCTTGTTGCATTTGGCAATCACCAATCACCTGGTATACCAAATTTGTTCTTTTCCTTTTTAAATTATGTTCTTTTTTATCATTAATTTTTACCTTTTGAAAATTTTACAGTTTACACACAAGACCAGTTGGCAGAGAAGTACATTAACATTACCTTCCTTTTTTACTGTCTACTATTGATGGTGGTGGTTGCCATGCATCACTATGTATACAGGTTAGAATTATGCGATTATATTAAACACTTGATTATTAGTTATATTAATTCTACTTCCATTTGATTACTTATACAAGTTTTGATAATCAGGAGAGGAGAATTGCTTCTTGCTATTTCCGGGAAAGAAGTTATGCGCTGCTGGAAATTATTGCTTCCCTTTTCATTTGCAGTAGTTTCAGGAGCCATAGGATCATGCTCAGTTCTTTTTGCAAAGTCTCTGTGAGTGATTCATTGATTAATGATATGATCTTCTAGAAGATTTCAATCTGTTCCATTTGGAATTAACGATATTTTTCCCTTTTCTTCAGTTCAAATCTTTTAAGATTGTCCATGACAAGTTCATATCGCCTGGACAGCTGGTTCACGTATTCAATTCTTTTAATGTTCCTATGCACTGCTGGATTTTGGGTAATGATTAGTACTAGCATACTCGTTTTTATGGTAAAAGGATGCAACGAAAAATAAATTTGGATAATGCGATTTGTTTTTACAGATGACAAGGTTGAATGAAGGATTAGCACAGTTTGATGCCATACTTATAGTCCCCATGTTTCAAATAGCTTGGACCTTTTTCTCAATTTGTACTGGATTTGTGTATTTCCAGGAATATCAGGTTCTCTCTCTCTCTACACGCGCACACACACACACACAGGTGCGCGTTCTTTCAGAATCAATATTCAATAGTATGCCGAGAACCGTGAAATTAAGACATGCACATTTTGTGTCAATGTAAAATTGGAAATAATATCTATATTTATCTTTCCTCCATCTTTCTTTGATTTTTATCTTCTATCTCCTGATATATAAATCTGGATATAGTGTATGTGCATATATGCATTTTGATAAAAAAGACTTGTCAATTTTGTATTAAAAAAAATCTTGAAAGTATTGGAATCTACATGCATTTTAGTGAATTTATATAATAAATAGTCACAAGATTTAATACGGTTCTCATAGTTCTCAACGTATCATCAGTTCTGAAATGAACATTCGCTGTGTGGGTGATAATATTTCTTTAGAAATTGTTGTGTGACATTTCTTGTTTTTTTTATCAGGTATTAAATGCCTTGAGGACTGTGATGTTTATTCTTGGAATGATTTCAGTATTCATAGGAATTTCCTTGCTGGCACCCGATGAGTCAAAAGGTATATATCTGCTCGGTTATTACAACTTCAGCTTGAGGTGACAAATCAAAATGTGTTCTGGTCATAATGGGTCATTCTTAAAAATGCTCCTTATCTTGTGGACCCACTTTTAAAAAAAAAATTCATTTGAATCACAGTAACCAGCCTTAACCTACAAATTAATGCAAGTACAGAATTTTTTTTATTTATTACTGAAAATGATAATTTTAGCATCAATAATTTTATTTATTTTCTTTGGATCTTGTCTAATTTGTTTCTTTTCATTCCCAGGGGAAGAGGTCATGGATAGTCCCTTATCATCTATAACCTCGTCACAAGTCAACACTGATCTAGAAAGGTTAGTTTGACTATCAAGAAGAAAGTCAAATTATTAAGTCCTATAGTAGTTTAGTGTTGACTCAAAATGAAGACCATTGACTCATCTAGTATCTAGTACCAGTTTATTTCCCTAACATGTAGGCCTTCTTTTCTATGAATACATGTTTATACATGCGTATGGGTGTTGTTTTAAAGGTTGACTGAAGACTCACCGATCACGGATATGAAGTCGTTTGCAAGAGCAGTGGCAACAAAAGCCTTAGCTGTGGTTAGAGCAGAGGTTGCGCAAATTCTAATTCCATATAGGAATGGAATCAAACGATGGGATCGGAGTATAATCTGTTAATAATTTATAAACATTTTGGGCTCAAACTACAAACTACTTGCACACTGTTGGTGGGCATGGGAGATCATGCATCATCTGTTCTTGTAATGCCAATGGTTCCATCAAAAAATGAATGGATTCGGAGAAGTCAATTTTGACCGGTCAAAGTTGGCGGCAGAAAATACTAATTCAAGTGTAGAGGATTGATTAGTACATGAGATTTATTGGTTTTATACAGGATGGTTGTTAACTGGGGAAGAGAGGGATGCCGTGCGTCACAGGGAAATTATTGTATAGTTTGATTTGATTGGTTTTGGAGGTATATCTTCCTTTTGATTCTTGATATTCTTGTCTTTCAATTGTAATTGTTCACAAGGTTAATGACAAGTAAGATGGCACCCGCATTTTCTAACTGTGCCCTCAATTGTATCATTTGTTTATAAAGTTTGGCCAAAAGGATGTTGACAAACATTTAATGTGCGTACTTTTTAACTATCAAAATTTTAACAAAGAAACAACAATCAATTCCAAACAATGGTAAATTTGTGAGCCTTCAAGAAGTTTAACAAGTTAATATTGTAAAACTTATTTAAAATTGGTTGATGGTTGAGTGTCCCTTGAGCCAAAGTAAAGCCAAATTTACAAGGTGTTGCCACGAATGAGCAATAATGCACGAGGGCCTTATGGCCTACATGTTTTGGTGGTGAGAGAACGTGAATGTCAAATTTTTGAAGATCGTATATAATGGAAAATGTTCTAAAACATGTCGGTTCCTAGTCATTCACGCATATACATAAGAGTGCTCGTGTGATTAGTTAAAGATGTGTGTCTGCATCACTTGCACTTCTCACACCACAGTAGTCGGAAATTAGGTCATCCCTATGAATTCAAGGGGTGGCGAAACTAATGACCCATGATCATAGGCGGAAAAAATTGTTGGTCCTCAGGGATTCAATGATGCCTCATGATTGATTAGGGTTCCAGGTTAGCGGGCGGGGAGAAGAATAAAAAAATAAATCTTCATGGAATAAGCAATATCCTATAAAAACCTAAATAGTGAAATAATGAAATTCTCATAACATTAAGTATTACAAATAAGCTACACAAGAATATAAATGTTCCAATGTACCATTAAAAAGAAAGAAATGCAATTGTGATTGTCACCTGTAATAATTGTTATTGTTATATAAAGTTTCCTTGCTCAATTATGATAAATATTAAATGCAATCTAATAATAATTCTAACCAAGCTCTCTATCTAATTTTTTTTAATGGCAAAGAATCTTAGAGTAAATATATCTTTTCGGGGCTATGTCCAATATCGACTCCTCGACCGCCGTGAGACCATACCCCCTGATACGCGGGAACTAGATGGAATCCATAAACATTCGCCCTCTATTGAGTTCGGACTTGGGATTAAAGCCCTGATTCGTCCATTCACCCATATATCCTTCGAATTGGTTCAAGTAAGAAACGAACATGCGTCTCCACTAAGGGACGGTAGACCTCTTACCACTAGACCAACTTCTCTGGGTAGTATTATATTAGAGAACAAAAATCTATATATCACCATTATTTAAAAAAATAGTTAATTTTTCTAAAGAAAGTCATTTTTTTTGGTCATTTCCAAATTAATAATATAATTTAATAATATTATAACTAAAAATCTAGTTATTATCACAAGAAACAAATAGTTTTGGAGATATTATTATGAGATTGGGTGTGGTCAGGTCAGTTTGGCAGGCAGCGGCCCATATCCAATATTCATAATTCATTAATAATCTGTTGTTGCGTCCTTTTCAATCCCCCTTCCCACCTACAAATCCTCCTCAAAGTCAATAACCGCGAACGACATATTTTTTTTTTACCTCTATTTCTGCCTACACATCACCAGATTATCCGCCAACAGGTAAACGCGCTAATCTCCAACTAATTTTCATCTTTCTATTCGATTACGCGTAATTTACTTCAATTAATCGTTTAGACGCCATCAAATTTGCTTCTCGTGATCCACTTGCAATTCAAAATCGAACGAATTTGACTTCTGTTTGAAGAATTTGCATTCCATAACCTAATTTTCCACATCTGTATTGATTGTATATTACGCAATACGATTATTATTCCTTTTAATAATAATAATATAATACACGTTTCTTATCCTGGATCTGGATTCATTATTAGCGGTTGCAGTTGTTATAAACAGTTTGATTGATCTGATCATTGTGAATGATGAGAAACAACGAAATCACTCGATTCGAAGCACATCCGCCGAGTGTGGGTGAATGTTCTAGCTCGACTTCATTGAGTAGTCAACAAGATGTTGATGATGATGGCATGATTGCTGCGGTTTTGTCTGAAGAGTATGCTAAGTTAGATGGTTCAGTCGGTAGGCGGCTCACCAATCTCGAACCTGTTCGGGTAAAGATGGTTTATTAAGTTTGATTGACCTAGTATTATGTTATGCATTTTGATCTGATCTGATTGATTCTGGTTGAAATTTTCAGCATGTTCCGCGGATTAATTCTTTTATTCCTAATATTAGTGATGCTAGTTTGGATCATCAACGATTGAGCGAGAGGTGTGTGCATTTAAGTTGATTGATATTCGTAGACTGACAACCGTCAATGCTTATTATCATATATGCAATATATAAACAACAAGATTTGGAGATTGATTATCCGTCTTCATCTTTCATCAGGTTACATGTTTATGGTTTATGTGAAGTGAAGGTGTCTGGTGATGGAAATTGTCAGGTGTGTTTAGTTTCTTTCTTGTTGTAATGAAATAGCCATGTCGTAACAAAATAACAATGAACATATTCACTTTCTTTCATTTCTTGGGTCTGTTATAACGAAATAGCTGTGTCAAACAAATCGCACGTTTTACCGTGATACACGGCACCATATCACGCATAGATACACGTATGTTTATTATGTGTGTGTATATTTATTAGTATTTGTGTATAGATTCTATTTGTGTAAACAACACTGCCAACTGCCAAGTAAATTCCACCCATAACCAAGCTATTGGTAGGTTATAGGGAGGGTAGGATAGGATGTAGGCAAACCATATAATTTTAGATAGAAAGGCTGCTTATGACATACATACAGAAATGGCTACTTTTATAATTTTATCATAATAAATTATGTTTTCATTATTAATTAAATTGTGTTTTTTTGTCATATCTTTCAGTTCCGTGCAATTTCTGACCAGCTATACAGGTCACCCGAATACCACAAGCATGTCCGAAAGGAGGTTGTGAAGCAGGTTTGTCATAATGTCTTTTTTGTACATTTATAAATGTCCAATTTTTGTGCCTTTAGGAAGCCAAGTCATTTGCTTTATAATGTATGCTAATGCTTATATTTTGATTTTGCAGCTGAAGGAGTCTCGTTCTCTATACGAAGGCTATGTTCCAATGAAGTACAAGAAGTATTACAAAAAAATATCCAAGTAGGTCGTGACTCGTCTGTTAAAGAAAATTATATTGCAGTGCATGCAGTGGGCATTTTACTTGCAAACAAAATTAATCTCTTGACTGCATGTAGTATCATTGTTTTTAATTTTTATTTTATTTTTGTTATATAATACTGTGTTTTTTAGTTACTGAATACTGGCATTAACAGAACAGGTGAATGGGGAGATCATGTTACTTTACAAGCGGCTGCTGATAGGGTTTGTTTTCTTTCCTATTATGTTAACTCCAGCCAATAATAACTAATCATATTAAAAGCATGTTTATTGCTTCCCGTAGTGTTAAAAAAAACCTCTTAGTTACGGTGTTTCAAGGGTATTTGGGAGTTCATTTAAAAGTTACTTTGCAGTTAATAAAAAATAGGTGCATAAGTAGTTTCAAATCTCAAATCTCCATTTTTATCATAAAATAAGCACAGATTAGCATGATACCTTAGCTATCCGAGAATAAGCAGTCTCAAATCTCCTAACTAGTCTGTTTATATTTTTGTTGAAAAAGTATTAGTTATGGTAAACTTTCAAGATTTCATTGGTTCAAATTATTTATATTTGTTGTGTTTGATTTTACAGTTTGCTGCAAAGATATGCCTTTTAACCTCATTTCGGGATACCTGTTTCATAGAAATTACTCCTCAACACCAGGCACCTCAGCGAGGTATAACGACCTTATTCTTACTGTACACATATGAATCACCATAAAAAAACCAGCAAAACCATAACAATTCTCATGTTTACCTTTTCTAATATACAGAACTGTGGCTAAGTTTTTGGTCTGAAGTGCACTACAACTCGCTCTATGAGATTCGAGGTGGGCTTCCTTTGATTTATGATTTAAGGAAGAATCTTATAATTAAAAGTGTTGTAACCAACTAACTGATCATATTTGCGCCTTTTGCAGAAGCTATGATGCAGCATAAGCCCAGGAAGAAGCACTGGTTGTTCTAAGGAAAAAGACTATGATCAAGATTCACATTATTTTCTATTTTGTTATCTTTTTTCTTAAATTGCAATAGAATCAATTTCCCATTTCTGTTTATTTGTTGTATACATTGTTGTATACATTGTTTCCCAATTACTTTTAAGTATCATCTTTCGGACACCAAAGTGATGTACATCCATGTGTAAATTTCCCATCAAATATTATAGCCACAGTATAATGCACAGAACTAAACCAAAAACATTTAATTGGTGGACTGGATAGATGTCATTCATGTCAACAACTTAACAAGTAAATGCTGCAAATTTCAGTCAGTAAAGCTATATAGACTACACAAGTCAGTCTAAAACAACTGCAACCAAACAACACATACCAAACTGATGACACAATCATACCCTCAGAATCTGAAGCTTAGATGCAAAAGCAATAGCAACCCAATCAGGCTGCGAAGACGACCACTGCAACTGCTCGATTTCAGCACCAGCAGTATACGCCAAAATCGGATCCAATCCACCCTCAACCGGCTGACCCATAGAAGACAGATCCCAAATGAGCGCCTGCGAATCATCACCAGCAGTACATATATGACACGAACTATGCGGAGCCCAAGCAATCGCATTCACACTCGCCTGGTGCCTTTGCAATTCCACAACCGGCAGTGTCGGGAAACGAATATCCAACACAACCACCTTCGCACTGTCCATAATAATCGTCGCCATATACCTCGGATCCTGCTTGTTCCACCCGAGCCTCACAAGCGGCGTGTCAGGCTCCGAGCTCTCATAAATAATCGTCGAATGCTCCTTATCACGCAAATCAAACACTCGCACCGACCCATCAGCCGACACCGACGCAAACACACCAACCCCGCCCCACGCAATATCATAAACCTCCTTATCATGCGCAATCAACTGCGTATCCACCGTCTCCCTCTCAATATCCCAAATCGTACATGTCGTGTCAATGCTCGACGTCCCAATTCGCTTCGGCTCGGCCTCGTTCCAATCAAACGAAGTAACTGGGCCACAAAACTCGCTATTCCGATTATTATTCAACAAACTCTTCATCTCCACCTTCCGAGAACCCGAAATCCCATTCGGAACACTCTCCTCATCTCCGGTCTCATCGTCATCGGATATCCGCCAGATGCGTAGGAAATCGCTAGAGGTGGCAAGAAGATCGGGCTTCTGGCACTCCTTGTCAGGAATAAATATGACCTTGGTGGGCGGGTACGGGTGTTCGAAAGAGAGGGTCGGGTCGGATTTAATCTCGCCGTTGGAGTCATCAAGCTGGACGATTTCAACGCGGTTGGGGTATTGTTCGAGGAGACTGGCGATGGCGAGACGGTACTTTTTGTCACGGCGGACGCTCCAGTTCATGGCGTAGATGTGCCAAGGGGCTTCGTAGGTGTAGATCTCGGAGCGGCGTTGTTGCTCGTCGGATCCGTCTTGGTTGTGGTTGTGGTTGTGGTTGCTGTTGGCTCCCATGGCGGAGGTGACTTTAGTTTAACCTAATTTGGCTGGATAATAATAATTTGGGAGTGGGGTGGAGAATATGATGAATATGGATATGGATATGGATATGAATATCCGTACCAATGCTTTCTGGATGTTACTGTTTTCTCATATTTATTGGTAATTTATTTATTATTTATGTGAAACAGGGTGTAAAATACAATCGAATTTCCCCAAATAGATAATATTCATGATAAAACTAAAACTAAAACCTTTTTTTTTTTTAATGTTAATTTGAATAATTGATGGATCACTGGCTTCCCAGATTATCTTCATTTCTAGATTCATTGAAGAGAAACTCATACGTCAGTCCGTTTTTATTAGTTCCGACCTGAAAAGAGAAAACCCACGTTACGTGAGAAACCCTATGGCCCTACATTTTTTTTAGCAGCAAAGCATATTATATTAGAAAGCAAAGAGCATCTAGCTAGGGGCCGGAGGAAACAAACGGACTAAAAAAAAAGGAAAGTGAAAGCATACACCAAAAAACAAACTACTCAAGCTAAGAAACAGTCCAGCGAAGAGACAATCCAATCTTGCCAAACAATCTCCTTATGTGGAGATCTGTGCTTAATCCAACCATAAAGATTGGTCTTGATTTCCTCCAGAACGAACTCTGTGGTGAAAACTCTACCGCTGAAAGTTTTCGTGTTCCTTTGTTTCCAAATGCTCCAAATAGACAAGTAGATAATAGCCTTAAGAATCCTTTTCCCCGAACTAGAAGATGAGTGAGAGGCTACCTCAAGTTTTCGTCTATGGCCCTACATGACCTGGGATCCAAGGACTTTCTCATTTTAATGAAGTCATTGAGTAACTCAACTCAGCCACTTGAGTTGAAAATCATTAACAACAAATCAACATACCCATTAACTGGTTAAATTAATATTCTTTAGTTAATTTTATACTGATGAAATGTGATATTCCTTTTAAATAAATATATTGAGGTTAAATTTTTGTTTTTGCCATCAAAGTTTATTAATGATGAAAACAGTAAATTGTTGTCTTTGTCAATGTGATTTGTTGTCTCGGTATTCATATTTGTTATCAAAAACATAATACGGTTAGAACTTGTTCCTTCAGCCTAACTCATTAGTTCCGTCTAGTTTTTCTTGTAAACAAGAAAAGAAGTGTATTTTAGTCGCTTGGCACTCTGACAAGATAGCGATGCGTGAGTTACAAGCATTGTGGTAAATAACAACAATTAAACCCTTTAATGTGGAGCATTCGATTTTGAAGAGATTATCGATGATGCAATGCATTCACATGTTGTGTTCTAGCTGTGAAGATGTAACATTGATGTTCGGTCAGTTTGTAGATATTTTAGTTTGTTAATTTATTAGTTTTAATCGTTAGTTTAAGGAACTTCGATACTTCATACGTGTTTGTTATGTTTTAGGTCATCGGTAATTAAAGCAGCTAATTTGTACCTGCACGAGCACGGGATGAAGACCCGGGATGACCAGCACGCATTACGAGACACAAAACTTGATTTGCCGGAAAAGGAACCCGTCGCGTATCGCGTTGGACATTTTAATTTGACTGTTGACTTTCTGGTCCATCGCGTATCGCGATGAAAATTATGCACTTTTCCTCATTCCGTTTTATTTGTTGAGGGTGGATCTTGGTTTGCTGCAATTTTGCTTGTCTTTTCTCGGTGTCCATACTCACCACAACGCTTACAATTTTTGTCACCTTTTAGTCTCATCATTTGGTTTAATTCTATTTTTTCTTGGTAATATAATCATCCATTGATGTTGTCCCAAACTTGCCATGACTCCGAATCCTATTGTGAAATCATAAACAAAAATCATGCACACATTAAACAATCAGCTTACATATGCTATTACATAAGGAGATGGTGATGATGATTGGCATTCTTGAAAGAGGAATGATCTGGAGGCTGGAGATGTAAATCCGATGTTTTTATTGATATATTGTAAAAAATACCAAACTTGTTGCAAGAAAGAGGTTATTAAATTAGAGAAAACTCATATTATAGATTTATAATATGCATTGGGTGTGTCAGCAACCATTTACACGAGTGTGCCTTTGCTGCTCATAAACAACTTACAAATTGAAGTGTAAAGAACCAAATTTCACTTCAATTGTTTTATTGAGAATCAATATTTGGTCCTTTTCACATCCTTTGCTTTGTCTCTATCAGTGTCGTAAAAATCGCTAGTCAGGTGGTGGGGTGGGGACTAGCGATTAATCGGAATTAATCAAATCGGACTTTAATGTATATTTTTCAATTTTATACACACATTTTTATATGTAATTTTCAATTTTATACATACAAAAACATATTTTTGGCCTGAAATTGGCTGAAATCTCGCTAAAAACCGTTGGTTTTGGATCTCGCCAGAAACTGTTGATTTTGGTTGAAATCTCGTCGGAAAACACTGATTTTGGTCGAAATCTCGCTGGAAACCGCCGATTTTGGCCGGATTTGACCGTTGACCGATTAATTGGCCGACTAGCTCAAAATTAATCAGTGAAGTGGGGACTAGCGATTAATCCGGGATTAATCGGTGCCTAGTTAGGATTTTTGCAACACTAGGCTCTATATTGTTAATAAACCATTGCTCATAAATGTGAGGAAATAGTTTCAGCAATTAGCCATTCCCGGTATTAACCAAGCAGTATTGATGCAATGGCAAAATCCATTCTTATTATCATTCACAATCAGCCGGTTTTACAATAAAACAGCAAGTTTGCCAATTGAAACCGACAACTCATGTTTTTGGATATCAGTTTGATAAAAAAAAAAGAATGAAAGCCGGATATGTCAAATGACTAGAACCATGTCCTTTCATAAATACCAACTTAAGCAAACCTCCTTTGAGTTAGATCAATTATCATGAAATACATAATATGTTTTACAACAATTATGGTGGATATATACAGACATGAATCTATCAGGATAGTGATGCCTTTTCCAACAGTTCCTGCAACTCCCCGCTCTTGTATGCATCTGCAATACAAGACGGTAATTAAACTATGAATATTGTCTGTCTCAAGGAAGAAACATTGATAATAACGCGTCTAAATGGCAAAGTAAGAGTTAAAAGTTAAAACCATGAGTGAGTGAACTCACCAACAGTTATGTCACAACCACCAAAAAACTCCCCATCGATGTAGAGTTGCGGAAATGTTGGCCACTGCGAATATTCCTTTAATCCTTGACGCAAGATTTCATTTTCAAGAATGTTAACAGTTTCGAAAGGTACGTTTGCTGCCTTCAAAATAGAAACAACTGTGTTTGAGAAGCCACATTGTGGGAAGTCCTTAGTTCCCTTCATGAAAAGAATGACCTTGTGTGATGTAACAACTTTATCCAATGTGGTCTTCAACTCAGGACTTAATGCTGTGAGAATATGAACACGTATAAGACACTAAATAACACTTTGTACCACTTTCCATCTTGATCATGCTTTAGAGTTTCTATTATGTAAATTGCACTTGAAAATGATGCAATTTGGAAAATATCAAAACAATTGCTAGACTTACAAGTAGGGGTGTGGACAGTTCGGTTATGCTATTAGCCTCAACCGAATTAACCAATAGGTTTTGGTTAATCAGATCAGTTTATTTAGTTAGTTTTTCGGTTTTTGGTTCGGTTTGGTTTAAAACCAAAATCGAACTTGGACTAAAATTTTTACTTAGTAATACATAAAATGGACGCATAAATACATGAAATTAACTTAAAAATACATGAAATGGTGATTTAAAACATGAAATACATGAAACATAGGCATAAAAGCTAAACCTACATGAAAATCAGAATATATGAATGGTTCTGTTAAGTTAATTTTGGTTAACTGATGGTACAGAAAAAGAAAACGATAACCGTTTCGGTTTGGTTATTGCTCGCCCCATTTATCTGTAATTGGAATATATCACACTCGGAATGCATCCATTATGATGGTAATCATCAACCGACCGATATTTGAGAAATCAGTTATCGCGGTGGGATATCAGTAATCTTAATATCATGCAGAATTTATATATATAGCACTTTAACACTAACATTTCAGTATACTCTCCTACTATTAACAAATTATCCTTTTGCAACTTGCAAAACAATAATAATTGTAGCAAGTATGTACTGATTAAGACTCAAAACACTAAAAGCTGAAAATTAAAACTTAAAACACTGATATCGGGAATATCGCCGATATTGACTGCATAGTTTAAAACTGCATACTCATGATAATTGATACATGCTTTACATGTACAAGCATGTCAAGAGGTGTAACCAAACACACTCTACCAACCTCCGACTGATTCACAGAGGTAGCCTCTTAATGAAATCGTTAAGGGGCTCCCAAACAGCCCTTTAATTAGTTGGGGATACGGAAACAAGTGTTCCAAACATCGATAAAATAACTAGAGCCATGTATGAGTGGACGGAAATATAAATACCAGCAAAGCATCCAATCCTTGTATAAGAAACTTTGGTTTTAATAGCTTGACATCCGAATTTGAAGGTGCCAAAGGTGGTAGGTGAGTGCAGAGCGATTGATTGTGGTTGTTCCGGACACAAATTCGAAAGAGGGGATTCTTGTTGATGACGAAGAAGAAGCCAATCCCGATTGGAAACTCAGAGAGCACCACATGTTTACAATCTGATTGAATTCAAGATGGGGGAGAATTCTGGATTACTAGTATCGATGTGTTCGATGAAATGGCACCAGATGGGCTCGAATAAGTTGTGCATTTGGGCTAACCATCAGATTTAGACTTCATTAGCATATCCTATCTCCATAATGAACGACTTATTATTGAATGTGTGGTAGATGAATGATAACCTATAATTAAAACGAATCGGCTGATGAGAATGATCCATCCGACATAAAATAAAATTACTGTTTGTGTCCCTGTAGTTTTAGGGCGGAGACACAACGAGTCTCAGAAATTTTTTTTAACTGGTTGAGTCTCTGTGGTTTCAGAAACAAACAATTTGAGTCCCCGTGGTTTTAGTAAAATGAAAGTTAAGTAACGTTAGGGACTCAAATGGTTCATTTTTGAAACCACAGGGACTCAGCCAGTTCAAAAATTTTCAGAGACTTATTATGTCTTCTCCTTAAAACTCTAGGGAAGCAAACGGTAATTTTCTATTATTATTATTATCATTATTATTATTTTTGACGTTTTTAAACTATATATTAATGTACTATTATTATTATTATTAATTTAAACAATTGAGAAATATAAAATATGTGTAAAAAACATATTAAAATAAGTATAAGTGAGGGCGCTAAATATCTTATCGGATATCACTGTCGCGTGGTAACGAAAGCTGATACAAAAATGGCTGCCAGATGTATAACTACTTGCAAGCTTTCTTCCCTTATTGCAGACTCTCCGGCAGTTATCATCCGAAGCTTCAACTTAAAGTTCCAGCAAAACGAAAATAAAGTAACACATGGACGATACAGAGGCAGCCTCATAATGAATCCAGAGTCATTCGAAGTCGGTAGGATGATCGGAAGCTATGGTTTCATGAGCGTCACCAGGTAAACCAATCAAATCGAATGGTTTTATTAATTAAATTAATTTGAGAGAGAAATTTGTTTGTGTAGTTATTCGGGTCTTCAGTCTGGGTCTGACATTGATGGCTCATCGCGGTTAGAGGATATTGGAGGATTGAAGTTTCAGGATGTTACACAAGGCAATGTGCAAATCAGGTCAGTTTCATTGATGGTTCGTCGCGGTTAGAGGTCTTCCATACATCCCATTTTTTAGGGGCATTAAGATTTTAGTTGATCATAAGTGTTATTATTTTGCTAGGAAAGTTAACGTACAAATTAAATTCGTGCTAATTGTGATAATCAAGTAGAGTAATTATATTTACAAGTAGTGTAATTATGTAATTAAATCACGGTGTAATTACACTACACTATAATTACGCTATGTTGTAAATATAATTACACTATTTGATTCTCACAATTAGCATGTTAATTTAATTTGTATTTCATCCAAACCTTTATTTTGCTTTCCTTTTAATTTTTCTTCTTCATATTGATATTTGCGATTACAGCTTTTATGTAGGCTTTATGAAGGAAGAGTAGCTTAGGGTCCTCGGAAGGGCACTCCAATCATCTTCAAGGTAATCTTCACCATATTCTGTAGAGATTAATTTGGTCTTGGTATTTGAGCCAGAGCAGCTCATTTAGCTTAACGAGCTGAAATGTTGAGATCAAGTCATGTGAGATGTAGATGATCAAAGAACAAAAGGTACACCATAAGATCAGATGGATGGATGGTGTAAGATTGAGTTCCCCAATGAACTCACCCCTATATATATGAACCAATAAAAATTGTAACGTATGTGTGACGTAGAATTTATAACTTCTAAATTGGGCTTTGATTTAAATTAGCCAAATGAGCCAGCCTATCTTGGCTTGGGCTCGGCTCATTACAAACTGAGCTGAGTCGAGCCGGCTGGTTTACAAACAAGCCGACCTCGAGTGAGTCATGGGCTTTTTGAACAGCCTTACAGCCCTACATCTGATTAATTATGTGATTGTTAATTATACAGGTTTATCCAGGGAAACAGATGGGTGGTCTTGAGGCTGATATGATGGCATCAAATGAGCTGCAATCTCATGCTTTCCTTCAAGTACATTTACAGCATTATATTTGACCAAATGAATTGGTTCTACTACATATCTTGATTCAGAGTGATGAGATCTTGTTCACTTCGTATAAAACCTTGACATTTTCTGCAGAGTTGTTCACAATCAATCTGCCAAAATATCCAAATTCTATTAGGGGGTTTTGAAACTAAAACAGGAGAGCAGGTTATTAATTTTTTTTTATTTAATTTAAGATCCTCGTATGTTTTCATATTATGAAGATTGTGACTACTATATATGTGATCTAAATAACAAACAGTGGCTTGCATTTCGCAACGATGGCAAATACAGTGCAGCAGACTATGCTAAAGTTTCAAGTGAGAAGCTTTCAAGAAACCGTGGACTTGGAGAGCCGAAATCCTGGAATCCCTTTGAAGCAGAATTGAATATTAAGCGAAAAAGATCATTTATTATTAAACTTCTGCAAGGTGTTTTATGTGGTTTGGCATACATGCATGACAATGAAAGATTACATCAGAGCCTTGGCCCATCTTCAGTTGTTCTAAAGTATGTTTGTTTCTTTTTTCCTTTTCTTGGAGGCGTGATTATATTTTATTGTAAAGGTAAATAAAAGCTATGTGCTGGCATTGCAGTACAATGGTGGAAAAAGATGCTGCTTATCTCGTTCCAAGGCTCCGTGATCTTGCCTTCTCGGTGGATATACGGTATGCTTATGGTGATAGTGCTAATGATTTTAAACAATATCTTCTACTCATTACAGTTGCTATGTTATTCTGTTTATCCGATATCACATAATCATGTTCAAAACACACATCCAAGCAAAACGTATTCGTCTTTAAAATAGCTAGAGGCATGCCTATCTGTGCGGGCGTTTCATCTTTAGCATATATGAAAGTCTTCACAACTATTTTTAATGAAAAAAAAACTTTATAATTGAAAGTATCCTTTTTCAAAAACAATGTTTGATCATATTTAATAACCTTTTGTTCTAATTTTCAAGTTTAGAGGAAAATTCATATGGATTGTCTGAAGGTCTTTGGAGGCGAGCAAGATCATCCGGGGCATTTACTCCTATGGAAAAACGAGCTTTTGGAATAGCAGATGATATGTAAAATGTCTACTTTAATCCTTGTTAATGTTCTAGAAATATATATCATTAATATTGTTTACTCATATTTGGTTATTCTTATTTTTTTATAGTTATGGAGCTGGTCTTCTTTTTGCATACTTGGCTTTTATTCCTTTTTGTGAAGCAGGCATTGTGGATAGCCTTTCATTGCAAGCAAGTTTCAAATAACTATATTTAAGCCCCAAGTTATTTAAAAGTTTCAAATAACTATATTTAAGCCCCACTTTATCCTTTATTTATGTGCTTATATTTATGGTTTTGAACTTGCAGAGGCTGCTAGAGAGCACTTTTAAACTTGATCTTACAGCTACTAGAGAGTAAGAACTCTAATTAATTTCTTTAGATAGTATATTCAAACCACAAATAATACACATGCTACCTATGTTTTTATTAGGTATTGCTTGGCTGATGATGGGTTTGTAGAGGCGGTTAAGTTTCTGGATATGGGTGACGGTGCTGGCTGGGAGTTATTGCAGGTTTAATTCCATTAGTATTATTTCTTTTCTCCTATGGAATTGGGTGTGTTAATTTGTAACATTAGGATAATGGTACTGTTATTTATATTGCTTTTGATTAAATGCAGACGATGTTAAATCCCGACTTCAGGAGTAGGCCAATTGCTGAAGCTGTATTGAACCACCGGTTCTTGAAAGATGCTCTTCTTTGAAGTCCATTTTTAGTAATGGGAAGAACTCGTATGGAGATACACTATGATCATTTCTTGGGTTATTTGTTTCGTTTGTGAGTATAGCCGGCGGAAACATCATCTTCCGTTGTTTCATATAGGAAAACAGACAAAAATCCGCATAATTCGTACTAAACAGAAACATGATTACTTCTTAGCATTACCAAACTAAAGAAAAGTTCCAGAAATGATTTGTCTTGTACAACTGCACTCACAAGTGGATTCTGGTTCCATTTAGGATGAACAAAGCAGGTTTATGAATTGTGTTATAGAAATATTTTCATAGGCTAATGATTGAGCAAATGAAATTCGAATGCCGGGCAACCCAAATCAGAATGTATCCAGATTACAGTTTTAATAAAAAGTGAAAGTTACTATAGGAGTATAGGCGCTTATCACAAAACAAGCCCATGACATATAAATGTCTAATCAATCCATCAGCAACTCATACAAAGAACTTGCATGTGTTGACCATCATCGCCTGAGCAGGAACTCATACTCATGCACATCAATGAAGTATACACTTTATGGTTTCACACTTTCACGTTCTATCCGATTGGAAATATTCCCCTTCACAAAATAAACCAAGTATTCTGATATGTGAACCTTTTAGAAAGCCATGGACCCACTTCCATTTTAATCTACACCAATCTTTGTTCGAAACTAAAATTGCCTACCAGTATTGAGCAACAGAACAAAAAATGAAATCCATAAATGACTTTTATCAAACAATTCTCAAAAGTAAGATTGATTTTATAGTGCTACAGAAACAAAACATGTAACAAGCCAAACAAAAACCAAATGAAAACATAACAAATAAACTCATCCTTAAAAGATGCGGACTGGCTTCCCCATTGTGGTCTTCAAGTATAAGCACCGCACCTGAATTCATTAAAAAAATAAATAGATATAAAATATATAATAATTTTCTCAAAAAATCTGTCATTGCAATCAAATAAACAACTCACATTTTGCCAATTCTTCTTTAGCAACGAAACTAGGAAGTTGACACTCATTTGAACGTTTTGGAAAATTTGCTTCTCTTCCATGCTGCAGTTTCCAACAGCAACACCCATGCAGAGCACCTTCTTGAGTTGGAACTTGACTGTTGCCTTGGTCTCGTTGACCTTTGCCTCAAGAGATTCCTGGTGGGTAACAAGAGTCGGGAACTTACCTACATTTTAATCATAACAAGAATCATGGTGACTATTCAAAGAATAAGAGCAAATTGTATAAAATGGACACAAGCTTTATATATTTTCTTTACTTTTGCAACCAGATTACCAATTTTTGTAAAAAAACAATCACATTATCACTGCTTTTTTATAAAAAAATTACATTTTCCATAAACTCTTTCTGCAGATGAAATTGAGTGCTCATGGCAGTTGATGGCATCACCAAAGCCACCGGCAATTTAAAAATAAAAACTATAATATATAAACTTAAATATGTTGCAAAGAAAATGAAGTGTGCAGGGACTAATTTAAACTTAGTTAAACAGTTCTAATTGAACATTTTGGCCTACAAAATCTTAAAAAGATTGATATAATGTGAACACAATGTGTTGGTTTAAGAAGACAGAAAAAATTAATTTACCAGCTTTGTTTAGACCAGGGCCCAACAAACGAGGAATCTGCTTGATGACAGACTCAGAAGCCAAGAAAGCTTGGTGCTTTTTAGCAAGTTTCTTCACTAACTTCTTGTTCTTGTTCAGCTTCTTCAGACCCTCAACATCCATATACTCAAGTCCAATCTTTTGGGCCTGTAAGTTTGCTTGAAAATTATTACATTGCTTGAATAAACAAATTGACCAAACCATAGTTGTTAAAAGCAAATAGCAAACATCCCAATAAGACTTCAAATTTTATATGTATATTTTATCCAGATACAGTGTTTTTATTATTAATAAAAGACTTAAAATCCTGCTATTTTATAGCTATATTATATCCAAATACACTGTTTTTATACAGCCCTATGCTACACTGATCACTAGCTATGATTGCTATTAACAACTATGGACCAAACACTGCTGCATGATGCAATCTATTATAAGCAACCCAATAAGACTATATTGATCATGTTCAAATTGTGCATTTACTTATAAACCTTAATTTTAACTCAATATACCATGTGTTTCCACCGTTAAGTGAATTAATAAAAAATAAAGGTTAAATCACCTCTTCAACATGTTGGGCATCTCCAAGCATGCAAACCTTCAACTTGGGGCGAGGAATGTGCGGCAACTTCACGGTTCCACTGAAACGCTTGTCCTTTTGCGGGTCGTAATTCTTCAAACCAATTTGAAGCTCAATTGTTTCAGTGAAATTTCGCTTCTTCTCCTTGGCATCAGTAGTGATCTGAGTAATTGCCTCTCTGAGGGCCTCACTCTGAAGCTTACTGCATAATAAATAATTAAAATAAAAACATTAAATTTAGTATACTAATTACCATTCTAAAACAACATTTCCACAACAATCAATATTCAGTAACAAATATTATTACTATTATAATCAATCAACATAACAGACCTCATTCTCGGAAGCTTCTCTTCCTGCTAATTTAACTTCTGCAAACATCAAATACGAAAAATAAAAAATAAATTAAAACAATAATGATTTCAGCATCAAAGAGAGGGCTAAGCATCAACAAATGGTATCTAAATTCATATAATTGACAAAAGCAAGCTTCTTAATTAACAATAAGCATCTAATCACATGATAATCGTAATCATCTGCTATTAAACTTGTGAGAAATGAATAAAATGGTACCTCCGATAGGGTTTCAAAGTGGCGAGAAGACAGAGGCGAGTAGCTTATAATATATGAGATTGAAACCCTAATCCTGAAATAAATGAATGGGCCTTGTATTGTTGAGCTTTTAAGTAGCCAATTGTCATGATAAGTTACTGGGCCATATTAAAAACAATGGACCAAACTGACTTGAGGATACAATATTTTTAAAAGGTATATTGGTTTTTAATAATCCCATAATCTCAACTATCATTCTCAAGTTATTGTCGGTCCCAACTAACGAGTTGATTGATGATGGTCCCATATTTTAACGTATTTGTTCCCAACGGTCTGTGAATAATAGAATCCTAACGCCCTCGTTATTTGCCGATTGCCGGAAAAACGCTTCTGGCTGGAAAAGTCACATTTTTTTGCCAGAGAAACTTAACCTGAACATCACTTTAACACCGCCACTACTACCAACAAACTCACCACCACTTGAGCACCAGTGCACCACCAACTGAATCCGACGATGGTTATGGTGTTCCGACAACCTCAATAATTAGGGCTTTTACTAGAAAATGGTTCCTAAAGGTTCGATCCAAGTTTACAAAGACGTTTCGGACGAAAATGTTGAGTTGTTCGGCCAAAAAAGTTTTCCTGGTGACCTACAACTAACGACGTTAGAATTTTCTGTTAGTCGCGAACCGTTGGAACAAATATGATAAATGGTAAGATCGTTATCAGCCAATTCGTTAGTTGGGACCGACATCGACCAAAAAATGATAGTTAGAATTAATAAAAACCAATACACCGTTTAAAAATAATATAAGATTTATACAATATTTATAATCTTTTTGTTAATTAAACGTTAAACATGCAAATAATAGTCAGGAGGATTAAACTTAATAAATAATAATCAAAAACTAGACTAGATTTATAAGAACTTCTAAAATACATGATGTGACACTATGTGACACGATTTTTGATTAAAAAAGTTGCATATAAAGTTACTTTTTTACAGCTGCATGTAAAATTGTTTTATATTAGTGTGATGTGTCCGGTGTTCGTCCCTTCAGATAACGTTCATAAAACTTAATTTAAGTTGTAATACAAAATATATTCAAAAAATTGATGAAATAAACAGGTCAACCCATAAAACATGTCTGCCGGTTCGATCGACACGGAATCAAACCCGTTTACATTAAACCGGACCAATAAATTTCGTGGTAAGGTTATGTCATCTCAAAAATTAACCTCATGTTTTAGTCTAAACATTTATGTACAAAATCACCACACAAGTTTTCTCAAATTATAAATGAACGGTGGGGGACAAAGTCAGTCACCTGGTAACTATAAACAAGGCAATAAAAGTTGGAATTTACAGCCGGTTATTCATATCAAAACAATAATTTACCAAAAACCAAATTATTCCCATTTAACCATCACCTTTTTTGATAGCAAAACCAAACAAGAGAGGTAGAATAACATCATCACCATGAATGCATCATCTCGAAGAAGCGGAGGACTGCTTGAAGGATTATACAAAGTCTTTATGCGACGTACTTCTGTCTACGCCACTTTCGTCATTGTCGGTGCTCTTGTTGGTGAACGGGTAGGATTCGCTCCTTATATATTATTTATACGCATAAGTGAATACATACATATGTTATTGACAGATGTATTTGTATATATGAAATAAATTTGCATGTTATGACCAATGGATTTGTGCTAATGTGTTTCAGGCCGTTGATTATGGAGTTCATAAACTATGGGAGAAAAATAATGTTGGGGTAATGTTTTAAACTCTAGATTGATGTGCTGTTTCACATTATTATGTTACTTCACATGTTAAAACTAAGATTTAATATATTGGTCTCGTGGTCTAGTTTCTTGCTAGCCTGGTCGGTTGTTTTATTTTAATAAAATCTATTTTGTTGACCGTTAAAAAAAAATAGGTTTTAATATCCTAAACTTTACCACTTTATTGAACATGGTGATCTTAACAAAGAATAATATTTCATTTGTTTCTTTATATATCTTTTTGCTTTTAAAGTTTTTTAGAAGGTAATACTTTCACTATTTTGTGTAATATATATATATATATATTTTCTCAATTGATTATTGGATTTTGATAATGCAAAAGTAAAATAGATGTCCGGTTTAGAACATTCAGGTTTAAGTTAACCAGTTTCCTAGTTTCGGGTCTACCATTACATAAACGGAAAGAGGTTTTAAAGTCGGTACATTTAAAGATAGTAACTGTAGTTACACAATTACAGTACGTGTCAAATTCAGAACATTTTTTATACCAAATTCTAACATATCGCCTTGTTATGCAGAAGCGATACGAAGACATTCCTGTTTTGGGACAGAGGACATCCGACGAATAAAGTGCGGTTTGACCCCCCTTTGGTATCATCACTATGCGACCGAGAAAAAGACTAAACGTAAAATGCAGCGTGATCATCTGTTTTAACATTTTTGGTTGATGTTCAATAACAGTTCATTACTTTATTATAGCTGAACAAACATCTCCAATTTAAATAGTTTTAGTATACAAGAAAATAACCCTAGCACTTAGCTGCATATACAACAATAAAATCTGCTTGCTTCAGAGAACAATATTATTATCACCATATAATGAAACTCAGTATCAAAGCATCCTATGACAGTGCGCATAATCTTACCAATATGTACCGGTTCATCCAACCAAAAGTGTCCTAAAGATTTCTTCACATAAACCGCCATCAAAAGCTAAGAAATGCCCTTTGCCTGGAACCTCATGATACCGAACAAAAGGAAGCTTTTCAGAAAGAAACCGATTTATTTTATACGGTATGACTTTATCTTCATAGCCCTGCCAAATATGAGCAGCACCATTGTTGTCCGGCCAAGGATTACTTATATCCAACGGGTCAAACTCCCATTTTCCATAACCAGCCATTATGTCACGATACAGAGATTCATAAACTCCTTGCTGACGTGTCTTGTCCTAATGTTGTAACATCCTAAAATTTATAATGTTGAATAAAGAAAGTTACGTTTAGTGATTTCGCGTTATTAATTAATCAATATCGAGTAAAGAACGGATCATGGACTTAGATTGATTGAGACGGGTTAAGTGAGAATGGGCCTTAGGTCCATGGGCTTTAAGGGATATAAATATCCCCTAAACCAAGTTAAAACCCTAAACCCTCATTTCATTTCCATCTTATTCTCTAACACACTCCAAACACACACACACACCATAAACGAGCAAGACCCGAGAGAGAGTAAACGTTAGTTGGTATTAGATCTTATTACACGAGATCTAGAGTGCATAAACAAGCTAACCAAGATCGAACGAGCGCTAAAGGTATGTTCTTGACCTTTAAAGTTTACGTTTTATTGAACGTTTAGCCTTTTGAATGTCCTTAAGCTTAAAGATCCAAGCTTTATAGTATATACGGGATATATATACGACCGGAAATGGTTAGGGAACGTTAGTGGGTGATGTCGAACCATAACAAGGGTATTAAAATCGCCAAAATGCTTGATAAAAACCAACCCGTAGCTGAACTGGGCAACTTCGCCTGCGAACTGGGCAACTTCGCCTGCAAAAGCTTAACTTCGCCTTCAAAGCTTAACTTCGCCTACGGCCAAGTTCGCCTAACTGGTAACTTCGCCTAAGGCCAAGTTCGCCTAATTGATAACTTCACCTACGGCCAAGTTCGCCTAACTGGTAACTTCGCCTAAGGCCAAGTTCGCCTAATTGATAACTTCGCCTACGGCCAAGTTCGCCTAACTGATAACTTCGCCTAAAGCTAAGTTCGCTTAAGGTTTAACTTCGCCTAAAGTTAAGTTCGCTTACAAAATAAATTAAAAACCTAATGAAAAATGTGTTAAGACAGTTAATGGAAATAAAATTTTTCCAAGCTGACCTGGCAGCTCGACCCCAGCCAGGGGCTCTGCCCCTTGGACCCTGCTAGGGGCTGCCGCCCCTAGACCCTGCTGCCAGGGGCGCTGCCCCCGGACCCCCGTTCGTTGTGGGTCATATAAAGATAGAAATACAACATGAGTAGTAGTAGTTAATTGATACGTGTAAATATTATACAGTTAGCCATGCACAGCTCAAGAAGGGAATAACTATTAACGGAGAGCGTAACCGTGTTCAAGTGAGTTTCTAGCCCCATTTATGTGTTATGTTTTCGGGGCTGTGTGCATACTCGATATGTTTGTTAATACGCTTATCCTAAGAGATAAGTGTATGCCTTATGTGAATAATGTGATATGTATGAATGATGGCTTGACGGTACGTGAACGATCTTCGGATATTGCACGTACTGTCAGGTTGTAACGCTAAGTATAAGGTAAGTATGATATGTATGCTTATGTGTATGAATGTGATAAAGTTAATAAAAGAAGGAAATGATGGTTGTATGGTTACGAAGAGGGTACCGGGCCCTAATAATACTCGAGGTATGATGTATGGTTATATGGTAACGAAGAGGGAATCGAACCCTACTAATATTCGAGAACTAGGGAACCGAACCCTACTAATATTCGAGGAACGAGGGTACCGAGCCCTAATAATACTCGAGGAACGAGGGTACCGAGCCCTAATAATACTCGAGGAAGGAGGGTACCGAGCCCTAATAATACTCGAGGAAGGAGGGTACCGAGCCCTAATAATACTCGAGGAATGTAGGGCGTAATGCTCTTTATAACGTAAGATATGAAAGTAAGTTAATACAAAAGAAAGTATGAAAGTATGAAAGTATGAATGAAAGAATATAAGTTTATGTGTATTGTATAGCGTATGATTAACTAAAACTCACTCAGCGTAGCTGACTTTTAGTATGCACGCAGGTGAGTAGGATGAGGCAGCTCGCTTGAGGAGACACGTGGCACTGAATAAGAGGCTGGCATCGGAAGACTCAAGACGTTTAAGTTTAATGTTTCGTTTATTTTGAAAGACAAAATGATGTTTTAAGACAAGACGTGTTTTGTTATGAAATGTTTTATGAAAGCTTTTATATTCCGCGAATGTTTTAATTAACTCTGATATTTAGAACTGCGTTTATGAGTAAATCCAACACGAAAGTAGGGCTACCGGTAACGGGGCCTTACAAATGTATATCGTCATAAGAGAGAATTTAGAATTGATTAGTCAACTGTTTGATATAAAAAAGATAGGAGTTAACTTTAAAAGTCAAAATGACTTTGATATGAATACTGCAAGAATATTCATGAAGAAATAATTTCTAATACAATGGAGTGAACGGATCTAAACACACCTTAAAATGATAGATATTTGTGCCTAAAACGTCCCGCATTATATGTTCTAAATTTGTTATAATTAACTATGATGCTCTTAATTTGTAAAAATAATCAAATAGTGATTATTATTTACCGGATTATCATCTGAATTTGGTGGCAGACTCTTCAAGTACTCCAAATCTGATTGGGAAAATATATCCAATTTTCCTGCCATCATACTTAACGACGGAAACAGTTTTTGATTCATCCACCAGTGAAACAACCACGGGGCATAATGTGCCACACGAAACGACCACCTGTCTTGAGAAAGCAGTAGCTTAAAGCATTCTTCAGCCATGTCAGCAGGCAAACATGGCCACCAGTAATACACAAACGGAACCACAAGTGAAGCCCCCGAGAACCTTCAATCACATTTTAGAAGAAATTAACAACATAATATTGTTGACACGATAAAAAATAAAAATAACAAAAAACAGGAGAAAATATGCAGTTAGAAATTATTTTCATATCATGCCTGTGTGGTATGTAATAAAGGCAACTCCAAACAGCATATGCACCCATGGATAATCCAATTACATAGAATTTGGGACCAATTTGCAATTTATCGACTAATTCTTGAATATCGAACGCTTCACTTTTAACCGTGCGTTTTGGGTGTGGATCGCTCTCTCCATAACCCGCTCTGTCAAATGAGAGAAAGTAAATCTGCAGCTCCTCAATAAGTTCCTGCCATCATCAAAGGGCATTTTCGACATTTCAAACAGTCAACACAATCTCACAAAAGTATAAACAATGTATGAAAAATATTAATATTAATATTAAATAATATAGTTTGTGATACCTGGGAAAGAGGTAGTTTCAAGTCCTTACAGGTATCAAAGCCATGAACAACAATAACCTTATATTTCGCCTCATCTTTAGAGACACCCCACTCTCTGTAGGATAAATGTCTTCCATCATTAAGCTGGACACGCGGTGAAGTTATAGGTGGGCCGCCCGGTGATCCACATATTCTAGGTGACGGTGGTTTGATCCGCATATACGCCCATCCAAGAAAACTGCCCACCACCACGGATATCTTTAAACTCATTACTAAAAGGAAAAAAACAATAATCAGCTAACCTATAAAAATCCCGCCTAGGCGCCAATTAATCGCTAGTTGGCACCCCATCGGTTAGTCGCAGATTAATCGCTATTTGTTCAAAATCGGTCAAAATTGAAAATTTTATATATAAAATTTAGTATACATATGCATATTTGAAAAATTACATATAAATTCCAGTCCGAGTTATCGCTAGTCGGTAACCCATCGACTAGTCGTCAATTAATCGCTATTTGTTCAAAATCGGCCAAAATTAAAAATTTTATATATAAAATTTGGTATACATATGTATATTTGAAAAATTACATATAAATTTTCCAATCCGATTAAATCCCGATTAATCAATAGCTGGTAACCCACCGACTAGTTGTCAATTAATCGCTATTTGTTCAAAATCGGTCAAAATTGAAAATTTTATAAAATTTGGTGTACATGTGTATTTGAAAAATTACATATAATTTCCAATCCGATAAATCGCTAGTCCTTACCTTACCGCCTGACCAGCGCCTAGCGAATTCTACAACACTGAACAATTATTTAACTGTTTAACAGAATTTACTTTTTTAGGGATTTAACAGATAAGATATATATTATAATATTAATAATCCATAGGCTCATTAAACTTTCATAAAGCTACTAAAAGCAGATCGGGTTGACTACAGAATTTAGGGCTTTTTATGAATAACACATTAATGCAACTTGGAATTGTTGTAGATCCGATCAATGAGCTAAAAAAACCGGATCAGCTTTGCAGATCATTTAACAAACAACATAATATTTAAAACTCGCAATTAATTAAGCATATGACAAAATTAAGAATCAATTTGGGAAGAAGATAGGATCAAAATCACTTGAAAACGTACCGGAATAAAGTCAAAGTGCTAATGCTTGTAGTCAACAGTGATCGAAGCTGATATTATTTTATGGAGAAATGGCATGTGATTGAAAGCTTTATCAAATTCGCACGTGACAGTGACGGAGACGGTCGGCTTGTCTCCGGCGGGAAACCGTTTAAGGTGACGTTAAATAATAATAAAATTAAAATGATAACTCTAACAATACTAATAAAAGAAAACAATGAAGAAGACGTGGCAATCTAATATTCAATTTTGATTTAATCTCTTTCTCATTCATTCTAGATATCTATAGGATATGGGGCAAAACAATTTTGACAAATGGGTTATAATTTTCTTTGTAATCTTTCATCTCATTCATCCTATCTCTCCATAGGTTATGGGTCAAAATAATTTTGACAAATGGGTTATAATTTTCTTTATAATTCTCTAATTCATCATCTTATTTATCCTACATATTAATAGGTCATGGGTTAAAACAATTTTAACAAATGAGTTATAATTTTTCTTCTAATTCTCTAAATCTCGTCTCATTTATCATAATTATCCATGGGTAATAGATTAATATGTCAAAACAATTTTGACAAATGTTGTATATAAAAATATTTTTTCTAATTTGTAAATTTAAGATTGTAGATTTCTTATTATTTTTACTATATATTTTATTTTCTTTTTACCTTTAATTTTATTCATTTCTTTCAAATAATAGACCATATTTATTTTTATTATTTGACAAATCCCGTGTAATACACGAGTTCAAAAGTTAGTAACAAATATTGAAAGAAAAAAAAATACAGTTTTCAAGCAAGGTTTGATGCATACCGACAATACTTTAGGGAGGCCATGGTGGTTAAATAAAGGAAGACAGTGATCTTTGTAATTTACTGTTTTAATCTAGAGGGCGTCTGGGATTTACCATCAGTATGCCCTCGGGCGGGTGGGTTTTTCCCGGAATTAAAGATAACTTGGAGGCATTTAAGAGCTTCATACGACTAGGTTGGGCTAGCTAGCGGTGACCTTTTGCTATTGGGTCATCCCGTACAGAATAACTAGGTAATTACCTGTTTGTTGTCCGTTTAAAAAAAATATTGAAACTAAATCTTGAAATGAGTCAAAATAAAGTTGAAAGGGTAATGAAGCAAGTTTAGTTTGATTAATTATTTGTATTTTAGTTTAATCTTTAGAGTTATCTAGTTATGATTTAATTAGTAGAGATAATGTTAGTATTGGATTAGAACTGAGAGAAGTATTTAAGTATGATTAACATAGTTTTTTTGGTATAGCCACCAACATGTATACTATAATAAGTTCATTATTCATGTGAATTGAAATGCTCTGCAATGAAAACGGGGCAACAAAAGGTGTGGTGGTGGATTGCCGGCAAACTACATCAGGCAACTTCCAGTGGGGCGGAAATTAAAATCTTGATCGTGAGCAAAAATTTCATTTGGTTGTAGACAGTCAAAATAATAACTGAAATATTCAATTAATAAGGAGTCTGAGTCGCTTTGAGTGTCATTGACAGAGCCGAATGCTAGTTTCGGAGTACTTATGGGGCGTACTCACATGGTTTGTATGAGGTCACTTGCAACCCTTGAAAAAAAATATAACATTATATATTTGATAAAATCCTGATCGACTCTATGAAATTTTAAGGTCCTGTGAAATTTGACTCCAATGTTTTTAAATATCGACACTGGTGCCAAAATATATTATTTTAAAGTGTTACAAATATAAACCTTCCCATAAATTTGGACATCGACCTCTTGAAACACTAGTCCAAAAGCTTTCCTACTTGCGAGAGAATTCAAGCTTTGTCATGTGCATCTTTTCATTTTCTACAATCATTCGTATGCTTATATTCTTCAACAAACTTTGGTTCTTGATCCACATTATTTCCTTGTTTTCTATCGCAGTATTACATACCAAAGTATCATCAATATTAGTTTTGTTGCGTTTTATTTCATACACTTATAGGATATGATATATATATATTTATACACATACTAATTTACGCCATGTTTGCGGTGCGCGTATATAATGTATATACGTGTAAACCCTCGGGTGGGCAAAAGTGAAATTACACTAATTTTAACGTTATTTTACTAATCTCGTGAAAATAACGTTAAAAGTGGCGGAAGGTTAATTAAGCATCATGTGGTGGCGTTGATAGCCGAAAGACAAGGGTATATGCATCAATCGGCTGGTGTCCCGATGGTTGAGTGTTATGTATCTTATGTCCAAGGCTTGACACAAAACTACTATCGAGCCATGGGTTTCACTGGAAGCAGCCTCCCTATTTCTACGGGATGGAGGTAATTCTGTCTACATCTTACCCTCATCAGACCCTATCATAACTTTGCTATTAGTAGAATTTATTGAGTACGATGATGATTATATAACTAATTTACCAAGAGAAAAAAACAATAAATAATAAACATTTATCTTAACCCTAAGTTGTATGAAGTAGAATATCACTTATTTTTTAATCAAGATAAGAAGAATAGATTTCAATTCAACCTAAAATTGTATAAATTACAAGTTTACTTATTTTGAGAGTAAAAACAAAAACAACGTTATTAGACAATGACAACTTACCTTATAATTAGTATATTCCTGTCCCATTTCCTACCCTGTATTCATATATATCATACTAGGTTGAGACCCGTGTATTATACGGGGAATTAATGAAATTTACATAATTTAAACGTTACACAAAATACAATTAATAACACAATTATCATATATTGTTAATACAATTGCAACTTTCATTAAAATTACAGGAATTACAAAACAAACATTACGCAAGTAGTCTACAAATAAGAAAAAATTTCCTTGTGCACGACATTTGTGGTTGTATTTGTCAGATTACCTTGTTTATCAAGAATCAGAATCTTGAGCCCAAATCTGCTTGTAACTCTTGACAAGACGACGTATAGTTGTCCATGTGAGAACACGGGTTCTTTCAAGTACAAACCAACCCTAGATAGTGATTGACCTTGGCTTTTTTTTATGGTTATCGCAAAACATACTGCAATGGGAAACTTTAAATATTGGACAAAAAGTGTTTATTTGTTTCAAAATATACGACTCAATAGGACACAAATGTTACTGAAACATGCCTGGAGGGATTCAGAATCGGTTGTCATCAAGTTGGTAATCTTCACAGATGCAATCTTTCTGCAACTCTCATTAGTTAGCCTTAGTGTCTTCCTTAAAACTACAGCAATCTTGAAAGAAATCACAGATTCAAACAAAAAAGTAAGAAAGACAGCATTTATAAATAATGATAACAGAAGAAGGATATGTAAGAATCAAAATGCAACACCTTCCCAAATTATTTTTTTGATATTTTAATTAGAAAAGAATGACTCTAATACATAAAGAAAGTTAGAACAAAAATTAAGAATGCATAGATGTAATCATTCTGAGCTGGATCACGTTCTTGCATAGCCTGAAAAGTATAAACAGTTAGAACAAAAATTAGGGGAGCTAGTTAAAGATATGAAATAATATTACAGCAACTAATAATTTAGATACAGAGATTCAAAAAAACCTAACTCGTCAATTTACAACAGCTAATAATTTAGATATAGAGATTTAAAAACACAAGCTATCTAAATCACCAATGACAGTTGGTTCAAAATCAGTGGCCCGACAAATTGCGAAAGATCATTGCCAATCTGCAAAGAAAAACACCATGTGTAAGCTCATTGTATTACATTCACAAAACCAAAGAACCATTTTATTTTTATCGTATCTAATGTTCATTGCTCGATTCAATGATAAGGACTCGCATGACACATTGAGTTCAAAAGATGTCCATATTGCACAAAACTCATCAGAGAGCCAAAATTCATGATATTCAACAAGTTTTTCTTTTTGTAGATTTATATTATTAAGTCAACAATAAATATGTTTCTATATATATATTAAAAACATATGAGATTCAAGACTATGAAAATATTCATAGGATACCTTCCAAAAGCCTCCCCACCAAAACCTGTAATCAAACAAACGTGAAATATTCAAACTTTCTCGATATTATAAAAAAAAGTATGTAAACCGGCCTACAAAATTTTGTAGCAAAATGTTATTATACAAACCTTCCTCCAAGACTATGATGTAAAGCCCTTAAAAGCCATGGTTTAGGTTTACGAAGCTCTTCTGCCCAATAAATAGCATCAGTTAAGAAAAATGTAAGCAGAAAGCAAACTCGAATAATAATAACAACAACAACAACGATTATGATTACCTCAACAGGAGCGGGCTGGAAGTAGATGAAGAAATAATATCCCATCAACATTCCAATCGAGACTCCAATTCCAAATCTAAACGTGCCGGCAATATAGTAGGAGACGGCGGTGGCGATGAAGGTAGGAGACGGTGGTATCGGAGGTGGCGATGTCGGCGGAGAAATACATGGATTGAACAACTGAAAGTAGGAGATGGAGGTGGCGATGGCGGTATCGTAGGTGGCGATGGCGATGGCGGTATCATTGGCGGAGGTTGGGATGAATGGGAATTAAGGTTCGACATCTCTTTTGGTGTTGAATGAAAAGAATGAAAGAATAATAAAAATGGATCCAGTTAGCATTATTGGGACGGGTTAACCCGAAAGAGATACCATTTTATGAAAATGGATTAAAAGTTGTGAGAGTTGATAAGAGGTTGACAAATGGCATATAGGAGTAGTTATTTATTAGAATAGTAAGATAAGATAATTAAACTATAAGTTATTGTTTTTTTTTCTCTCATGTTTCATTAAATAATATTTTTATACCTTTATCATTATCTTTTCTCTTTCCTCAACTCACAACCACTTTTAAAAAATGGTAAAAAGATGAACAGTGAAACCCCAAATTTAACTTTCACATATAACATTTTCTCTCTGCTCTACTTACAACCGCTCATAACAATACCATATAATTTACAAATCTTCCTCACAACCACTTTTAGAAAATGCTAAAAAGTTATACTAGATGAACAGTGAAACCCCAAATTTAACTTTTACATATAACATTTTCTCTCTGCTCTACTTACAACCGCTCATAACCATACCATATAATTTAAAATCTTCCACACACATTTTTTAAAAACGGGCTAAGAATGCTCTCATATTCAAAAAGCAATTTGTTTTAACAAAGTGTGATCAAATTAACCTAAAACAAAGTACAAAAGTTTTAAAGAGAAAAATATTAACTTTTAGAAAAAAATTTGCACACTCATCTAATCTATTTGAGTTTTATTCTACAGCCCACCGTAAACCCTTAGAAAGACGGCATTTAAAATATATCATTATACTAAATTCCCTGTAGTCTAACACTAGTTAGATGTAACATTCGTTACTTTTAATGAAAACCCGACCCATTTCAAGTTTTCGGATTTTTGTTTTCAAGTATTTATATATATATATATATATGTATATTTTATATTCACGAGATTCGTTTCACGTTCGTCAATGTTTTCCGACTCGCTTTATCGTTCAAAGTATTTATACTCATCGACATTTAATGTTCAATGTTCGTTGTTATTCGATTGTTTATGAAATCCCGAGTCTTATCGATAACCTAGCTAAAACGCGTAAATATTCTAAAACCGAAAACTATGTAACTTATAAAGTTTAGGGTTAAAAATGAAAGTTTAAATAATAAACTTCAACTTAAAAGAATCCTAAACTTTAGGGTCTAAAGTTTAATTAGTATTTAAATTATAATATTATAAATTAACCCTACCCAGCCCCCCCCCCCCCCCCCCCCGTTTTTCCGACGAACCTCCGGCCACCGGAATCCGACGCTGGAGGAGGCCGTAGCCCCTCAAAACTCTAACTTTAGTTCAATTAAATTATATAAAAATCACTAATCTTCGATATTATATCATAACGAACCAATTAATGACGATATAACAACCTATACACCGCGATTATATCCGTGATATACGCCGGAATCTTCGGGAAATCAAATCAATGCAATTAACGCGTAGACACTCCTTCCACTAGTATAAATAGGACCTCCTAACAAGCTTAAACTCGCACCAATTAACAGTTATCACAGTATCACACATATAATCCAAGTTAAAGCTTTCCGGTCAAACTTCTGGCCACCTCTCGTTCCTGTACGTCTCGGCATCTCACGAGGTAATTGTTATATGGTTTTTCATCGCAAACGACACCTAAAACAAACCCCTAAACTAGTTTGATCAAACATAGAACGGATTGTAGGAATTGAAATTTTAGGGTTAATTGTAGAAGATGATGAAACTGTCTGTTAAGTTATATGTTTTCTGTTCTAGGGTTAGGTTAAAATAAAAACCCACTTGAATTGTGAAAACTCTAAAAACTCATTCTCAACAACATGTTTTTAATTAAAGTATAAATCTTGTGGTCCACAATTAAAGTTAATAAAAAATGTAAACATATATATAACATTTTCTCTCTCCTGAAAACATATAAAAAATTAGTAAAAAAATATTAAAAATAGCAAAAACATGTTTTTTTGATTTTTCAATGTTTTGTATTAAATGTAACAACATATATTACGTGTGTAACAAAAAAAACGATGTTACATAGGGTTTTCACAACTCAAGTGGGTTTTCATTTTATACTTCCCCTTCTGTTCTATTCCTAAACAAAGAAACCAAGCTGGTTTAGTGGTTATGTCACTGGACTTTCATGCACCAGACCCGGGTTCCAACCCGGGTCAGTACACTATTTTTGTTATTTAGTTTTTTTTTAGCATTTTCTTTTATATTACACTAAATAAGTTCTTAAAATCATAATAAATCAAATAAAATCCTTTTAAGTTAAATAAATAAATTTTATCATTTTCACTTAAAAACCAATCTTTGTTAAACTCTATAATACGTTAACACTTTCTTTTTTTTTATATAAATAAAATATATCATTAACATCAAATTTATGTAAACGTTATGAGATGCAAACTAGCATTAATCTTGGAATTAACATAATGTTAAAATATTAATAAATCGTTAACCCGTTAATATTAATTAGTTTATTAACTTTAATTCGTTAACCTTAATTCTTTGGAGTTAAAATTCGTTAGTTTTAAATCGTTAACATAATTAGTCTTTGAGACATAATCCCAATTTAAAACGTACATTATAATAATCGTAACTCTCATATTAGTGTTAAAATTATAACTTAAATAATAAATACCGCTAAAATTTCGTTAAACTCAAATATAATGTTATATTATAATTTTTCATAAAAAGCAAATAAAAATATATTAAAATCCCTTTATCTAAATTATTGTTTCATCAATTTCGTTAGTTAGTCTTTAAATATTTGTATTTAATTATAGTTCGAGAAGTTCAAACGTTTCGGATTCTTTAAACGCATTTTCGATCGCTTCGGTTTCGTAATTGTGCTATCGGCTTTATTACAAATTTATCTTCGCATTCGAGGTGAGTTTTCACAACCCATTTTTAAACACTTTCATATTTTGGGGTGGCATATGTATTTATTATCAAACTTCAAGATTTACAACTTTGCTTACAAACTACAATTCGTATCATGGACTTGTATGCGTACTTGCTTATTTGTTATATACGTGGATTTCAAGTGGTTGCCTCAATAAGTATGATCATACGCCCCCCTTCGCACTTAGGTCCATTTGTATCGAGTGGAAAAGGGACATCATATCCAAGTACGTTGGTAGCCCCAACTGGAAAGGACATTCGTTTGTTCTTTACACTCAGGTCCATTGCATCGAGTGTAAAGAACCCTTACTTGCGCATTTTACAAGTTTTCATGGAATTGTATGGTTTTTATAATATATATATATATATCAAACTGTGGAAGTCTCACCAGCTATATTTATAAGTGACCGTATTTTATACATATGTTACAGGTACCGTGTTTAGAGGATGAAGTATTGGAAGGCACTTAGTTTATTTAGGGTATTCAAATAAATGGATTTTCATTATGATTGTTTGTCTTTGATTTGGATGTACTTGTTTACTTTGGAACTTGTGTTACATGATGTTTTAAATGAATTAACTTTATTATTGTCACCAAATAGTGTCACGTGTGTTTGAACAATCTGTACGTCACACTCGGGCGTTTCCGCTTTAGCCGGGGTGTTACATTAGATAACTAACATGATAATCCATGAGTCACATACACATATAAAGTTTATCTATAACGACCTGTGGAGGTAGGGTACCAAGTATAGTGGCGGAGCTAGAAATGTTTTTCTACGTGTTTGGAATTTTTCGATACTTGATTTTTTTCTGACTTTAGAGTATTTGGGCCCGAATGAGTCGGGTCGGTCATTCGGTCAAATAAATAAAATACAATATTACTAAATAATAAAAGTACATCGTCAATATTTAATAACATATATAGTCATATTAAATAAAAAAAGATATTACTTATTATTATTGTTTCTAACGCATTTGCATGTTTTGAAAACGATTCATAACATATTTAATCGCAACTTTCAAAAAGAACTTATCTTTAATATAATAAATGTAAGCATCATTCATTTAATAGATTGAAGCCTTGAAGTCTTTATTATCATTCATCTTTATATATATATTAAAAAGATCAAAATTATTCATGGAATGAGTGGATAAGCCCAACCCAATTAGCATTCTTAATTAAACACACCGATAAATTTATGTTTCTATCAACTAGAGTCCAAAGGTCATCTACTCGTCCAACTCTTCGTCAGTTCGCCTCAAGGCTTCAACCAGAGAACAGCAATGGCCGGCCATCTCTTTCTTTGATTTTAAGACTTCAAGGCTTCAATATACTATATGAATAACTAGGTTATTGACCCGTGTACGACACGGGTGAGAATATAAAATCGTCAATTAAACACATATAATTTCAAACGATTAGTGGCGGAGCCAAAAACTTTTTTCTATGGGTTCGGAACTTTTTGATGCTTGATTTTTTACCGGTGTCAAAGTTTTCGGGCCCGAATGGGTCGGGGCGGGTCGATCATTCGGTTTAATAAATAAAATGCAGTATCACTATCATAACAAAAATATATCGTTAGCATTCAATACAATACAAAGTTATTAAATAAAAAGATATTGCATGTTATAATTGTTTCTTACGTGTTTTCATGTTTTGAAAAATATCTTCAATCGCGACTTTGAAAAAGAACTCATTCTCAATATAACAAATACACGCATCATTCATATAATCGTCACCCAAATAATTACGCGAATCCGACTTCACATGCTTCATTGAAGAAAACATTTCTCAAACGATAGACCAAGAAGTATTGTGTCACACCCCGACCAATGAAGGCGGAAACGTCGAGGCGCGACATGATTGCTCATCGCACAATGACACTATAAAGTTACAATATTTAAACAACTCATTTAAATCCATATCATCATAAATAACATAACAATTGTTCATACAAAATGCCAAATAGATAGATAAACAAATAACTTGTTCTTTTATTTTCTAATATCCTAAAGCCAAGATAATAAGTTTCTTCAAGTAATCCAATCAAGCTAACATCAAACCTGTAACATTGCATAAAATAGAGTTTGTCAACACGAAGGTTGGTGAGCAATTTTCATAGTTTTGGACAATAAGTATATAGTATGAAATCCACAACTAGTATATGAAAACAATAAATAATAGCAACAATTTAGAGAATAAAACCGTCAATAAGAATACATTGACGACAATAATGAAATCGTCAATAAGAATACATTGACGACACCTTTCTATATGGGGATATCATATATACTCGGAATTAACGTATGATCATACTTTGATGAGGCTACCCGCCTTAGCATTCAAGAGGCTACCCGCCTTAGCATTCAAGAATTTGCACATAATCATGTAAAACATATAACACCAAATCGAGCATTTATTTAAGTAAACATATACAATACGTGTTGTGGTTTAAGACTCAAGTATAAATCATTTGAATTTGAATAAGTATGCAATGCCACCCCCAAAACGAAAGATGGAAAACGGGGGATGAAAAAGTACTCACATTAACAAGTAACTTGAAAGATAGTGTCGTGAATAATCGGAGAGATCGGTTTAACGAGCAAGACCTATATTAAACGGGTCTTGTGTTAGTAGGTAGTCTTGGAAGGGTTTAAAATAAAATACATGACAAATAAAGTAAATAAATAAAGTTTAGGATTTAAAATGTAAATATTTGAGAAATTAAATAAACGAGTTTTGTAAAATAAGTTTACTCGAAACCGGGTCTCGGTATTCTATTCATTAGTTTTTTTTCTTTTTTTACTCAACCTATGTTAAGTAATAATGTGGGTTAAAATGCGATATTGCAAAACTTTTGGTTATAAGAATACCAAAACGAGGTTTAAACGAGTGTTCGGGTTTGTCGGTTCGAGACTTGATAATTGACCAAGCTCACAGTTAACTTCCCAAAATAATAAATGTTATGAGATAGCTCAATAAAATCAAAATAGACTTAACCAAGTATGTAGTTCTATTGTGAAGAACCTTAACGTTCGTTAAGCGAGTATACGACCTTATCGGTTCGAACTTGTTATAAGATCAAGTTGGTTACCGACATGCCAAGTATGTTTAGAAATTAACTAAAATTGATTTAAAATATAATCTTGAAGAAAAATATGAGTTTTGGTGGCTAAAAACACACTTGTGTGTTTTAAGCGAGTGAACTCGGTTTAGTTCGGTTTTTGGTTCGGTCCTTGATTCGGAATAAGACCGAGGATGGTTACCACATACCCAATTACCATGGAACTTGTAAAATAATTTATAAATAATAATACTCAAATTTTACATTCAAAAAGTTAACAATAAAGCTTTTAAACAAAAGTTCGGTTTTTGGTTCGGTCATTGACTCGGAATAAGACCGAGGATGGTTACCACATACCCAATTACCATGGAACTTGTAAAATAACTTATAAATAATAATACTCAAGTTTTACATTCAAAAAGTTAACAATAATGCTTTTAAACAAAAGTTCGGTTTTTGGTTCGGTTCTCAACTCGGGATGAAACCGAGGCTAGTCACCACATACCCAATACCATGGAACTTGACAAATATGAAAAATAAACTAAAATATGTAGAATTTAAGCAAGTATAACAAGTTATATGGTTAGATTTGTTAAATATATAAACAAGGACTACAAAGTCCTCCATGTAACCTTGCCTTACTAGTCCGACATTTCAACCGGCCGAGACCGGAGAAATGAAAGACCGAAGGTAAACAAGGAGTGTATATTATATATATGTTGTAACATCAAGCTTTAAGTATTGATAAGTTAGTTAAAATGAAATATTAGCTTATGAAGAACAACCTTAGAATTCAAGAATTTGAGAGAGAAATGAAGAAATGAGCAAGCACAAATGAAGAAGATGGGTGTGTATATATAGGGTAAGTTGAATGGGTCTTTCATAAAGGGTGTTTCATGAAAATGGGTTGGTTATAGACCCAAGAAAGCACAAACTACAAATGGGTCCTTCAAGTCTCCATTTTGGTAGTTTTAGTCCCCAGAGTTCGTTTTGAGCGTTTCCGGGGAATTTTAAGAACCGAAAAGGGTGTTTTTTTTAACCCAACAACTATAAAACAAATATTTAACATACAATTCATCATTTTGATAATATCGAAAGGTTCGGGATACAAAACGGGTCGGGTTTACATTAAGAATACAAGTATAAAATAACCCGAAATTGACAAATGTCACATATTGGTTGTTAGCGATGGTTGAAACCTTGAGGCGAACGGCGAAGGCAATGAGGCAATGGTCATCTGGTCGGTAGAAGAAGCTGATCGGTTGCTGAGTCGATAGCCGATGTTTTTATTTGATTATTTATTTATTTTTTATTTGGATATTGTATTTAAGAATGTTAATTGGGTTGGGCTTATTGATCAATTCTATGAGTATTTTGGGCTTTTTATTAATCTATATATGGGGTAATAGGGTATTATTGGCCCATATATAATGTTTGTTAATAATTTTTATAGTTTTTTTAAAAGCCTTTTATATTTTATAAAAAGAATATTTGTTACTAAAAAAATATAACTAATTTTTTTTTAATCAATGGGTTCGAATATACTTTTTTAAAACAATACCGGATTCGCTCGCCGAAAAAGAATGGGTTCGCTCGTTAATTCAACACTATAGGTTATATATAAAACCGAAAAAGAACCGGGTTCGGCCGGACCCGGTGGTGACAAAGTGGCTCCGCCACTGGGCTGAAGATCAAGCTCCAAGACTACTATATCATTGCATCATCACGAAAACTAATCCAAATAATTGGATGCCAAAGTTCAGTCAATTGTTTGACGTTTATTAAGGTATCAAAATTACGTCGTTATAAAACAAAACTTTCATTATGAACGTATTTATAGGTGAAGATGGGTTATATGTCTGAAATCTCTTGTAAAACAGGGTGTAGACAACGCATTTAATAAAAATTTACCGATATAATTTACCAAGTGATCACTGATGGGAATCTCGATAGGGGATTACAAACATCGATTGTTGGTTGTTATTACCAAAACAATATCATTGAAGGAGTGTAGAAAAAAATTACAGACGTATATTACTTTAGTAATTTATTTAATTTTTATCTAAAAATAAACATTCTAAATACAAAATATATATTTATTTATATGGGATATTTAAAAACCATATAAAATATCTTGGTAATTTGCGAGATTTGTTTCAACATAACATTTCTTTTATGATCAGTCAGAGTAATTGCACCGATGTACTCTCATGTTGTCTAAATTCAAATTGACCTGAAAGCTAGGTCGTGCATGTGGGGTTGGGAGCCTTCATCATATTCAACAATCACAATTAAAGAGAATTGAAATAGGCTATACGTATGGGTCGATCTAAGACGTACCGGTGCAGACCCCTTTGTCATATTCATGTGTTTTCAGTATCAATTGAAAATGATATTTCAATAAATAATTATATTTATGAGACATGCATGAATCACCATATTAGGGGGGAAAATGTGAACTTAATTAAATAACAATGTGACTACATTTCATACATATTTTAATTAAAAAAATGCATTCAAATTTTAGGGTCTAAGTTGAATACGTTACACCAAACTTAGTTTAAGTGAATACTTCGTATGTTCTCACATATGCAATGATCTAGATGTGAACAATACCATTACATGCGAATATGTGGTCATGTAAATATGATTCTCCATTCACAAATGCTATGTCTTTAATTATGATTTTATGAAATCAACAAATATGCATTTTTTGTATTTGTTAACAACCGGGTCGATTCAACTTGTTAAGTTATGTTTAAACAAATGTTATCCTTCTTAAGAGATTGACATCCAAGTTAAAAAGTGATGCTAAGTTGTCGTGATCTAGTAAAAAACAATAATAATCAGGTATTCTAATCACCTTAAACTAGTTAGGACAAGTAGGGTGTCGAACCACAAGGAGTATGTGGTCAGTGTAACATATAATCAATTTCTAACATTATGAAGTAGCAATTAAGAGTGATGATCACATTAGCAATGATTTGAGTTTGGAATTAAACAAACAAGTAATTAAGTTTCAAACAATTAACAAGAACAAATCACACCAGGGGTTTAAGCATGTAACAAATAGCAATCTCATGTCATTTAGTAGGTTAATTATCAATAATCAAATCTGGTAAATCAACTAGTTAAACCTTAGGCATCAACAATCACTAACACACGGCACTGGCTATCAAATGGTCCCTACCAGCATGACTCAACTAAGGGCAATTGTATGCTTCATCATATTCAAACTAATCAATATATCCATATGAACACGTATCACAACAACTGACAAACTAATCGTTCTGATTGAAATAAACCTAAACCGACCGAGTGCAAAATAATACCGAACATCAATTTTCATAGATCATAAGATCAATAATAAACAATTACAATTAGTTCGTTCTTAAAGCATGAGAAGAACTGCAAAAAAAAAAAAATACAATTCTCTATATCCCGGGTGGACTCGAAGAGATTAGTCACTCATGTTGTTGATGGAATCTTTAATCTTCTTGGAATTTAGAGTTGATTTAATAGAATAATAGTGGTTTTTTTTCCAAAGAATAGTCTCCAGCCTCCAGATATGTGATTTTTCTCAAACCTAACTTCATCCTTATATAGGGTTTTTAATTTGCGAATCCCCTAGTTTAATTTGCTCTAGCATATGATACTCTAGTTTCAGCAAATGGTACTCTTACTCAGCAAATGATACTCTAACTTTAGAGTATGATACTCTAATTCAGCAAACCATACTTTAAAAGCTCCTGATCTACGCATCTCTTATGCTCAGTATATAATACTCTGTTTTCAACAAATGATATACTATCACACATCATCCTGAGCTCGTACAAGTCCAATTTAACCACATTAACATCCAGTGACCTGTAACACAATAAACACGCATGAAGTACCATTGTTCGTACAAATAAATAGCTAAAACTATATAATAACACACTATATACGAAACTAAATATCCGACCATCAAAGAGTAAGTCTTTAATTCTTTTTTTTTACAATATGTTTAAGCAAATATTTTAATGGTTGCATTGTATTTGATTTTGATGCTTTTGGACGTAAGACTTACGTTTCCGCTGCATTTATATATTTGAAGTTTAAAAACTATGATATATGGGCCATAGGTAAACTCAACCTTTGAGATGTTCCCAGCTTAGATCGTTTCATTTAACTTTTTAGAGACCCAAAGTGAAACGCAAAATCGGGACACTTTACCTAATGTCATTCTTATAACTGAAGTGAGAAGGTATACACTTTATTTAGGTAACACAATTTCTTCAAGAAGTGATTTCCAAATTTAGTTACTTAGTATAGACTTTATTTGGTAATGGGTCATGGAACTCATCTTGGTCTTGTAAAACGACCACAAGTTTTCCATGCGCTCATTTGGACTCGAAATTGTGCAAACCACCTATACCTCATCGCTCGCTGCTTTAGACCTTCCTTAGCCGCCGCCAGACGCTTGTTTGCTAATGGGCGCGAACTACAACCACCCACACAAACTGCTTCCCTTATTTTGGTCGCACCCGACCTTAGAGTCAGATGTCTGCCATATTTCCTCTCACTATAACACGATCACCACCATCATGTCGCCTTGCACCACCACCCTCGCGAGCCTTCTTGATCTGTCATCGAAGAAACGATAACCCTGATTTTGCTCCTGATGGCATTGACGCAAATATTATATATGTTTCTTTTACCGGTGCTACGTGACATTGATGCTACTAGTCTAAATCCGACCCATATTTATATAATAAACCTATAATATATTAATTTGTAATTGTAACTTTTGTTACATACCACTCTTCAATAAAGAAGTGCTAGAGACACAACTTTGCTACTTTACGTTTTTTCTTAGCCATGAGAACAAAAAACAAACGTATTCAATTCAATCTAACCTGTAACAAGTTATTAATTGGTCGGTCTCTTGATTAACCACGAGAACTATGAGTTAAAAACGGCTATAAATTAATGGTCATCAATCTATGTAGTTACTTTTTCTAAAAGAACACGTTAATTTTGTGTATATCATTGCTAACCATTAAAGCTTATGAATGTTGAAATGTAAGTAATTTTAGTAATTTCAACATAATTGCTAAAGTAAAGTCACAGTAGCATCTAATATAATTCTTTATTAACTAATTAAAATAGGAAATTAATCAAAATACTTAATAGTGTAGACCGTAGAATATGAAATAACTCATGCTTTCATAATTAACAAGTGAAAGCATGTAAGCTATTTAAATCAACATAATTACCCTTCATCATTTTTTATAAGCTATGCGACATGACTTTAGGCACCTTGTGTGTCGAGATAAGTAAACAAGGAATAAAATAGTATATGGCATATCTTCATAGTTTCAAACTTCGTCTTATGTGAAATTAATTGGACAAAATGCAGAAGCAAACTAGAGAGGTGGTAGCAAACATGGAACACAAACAATGGTAATTACGTAACATGTAAATTTGTTTTGATTTGAAAATCTATAGCAATATCATAGTTAAAAAGAATAAAATGCTTGTTTTTTATTGTTTATTTTACTAAAATAATAACGACGTATGAAAAAGTTGTTTTAAGATTGTGGATGATGGTTTAAAAATCAACAATATATTTAAAAGAATTGTATCATATCTTTTAAAACTTATAATTATTTAAAATTTTAAAATTATTTAAATTACCTTTTTGTCCTCAAATGCATTATTATATATAACTACCATATCCAATAAATCTCACAAATAGCAACGCTATTTACATGATGAGTCTAGGCAAGCCTTATTTATTGTCCCTAAGAACTGAGATACCCATGACTTTAAAATAAAATTAAACAAACAAATAAAAACTATGAATATAGACACATAAAGCTACCAATTAAAAAAAGAGTGGTGAAAGAGTAGCATAATGAAACAGAGACATATAATTTTGAATGGCATTAATGATTCTATTGATTGTGTGCAAGCCATGGAAACATTATTTGTGTTGAAAATGTCTTTCTCATAAGTATACATATTTGAAGAAATGTTATATACCAGCGTGTTTGTGGTCACACGCGTTATCCATTGATTCCATTCTTCAACTTGGTAAACATTCAAAAATGGCATCTTCAACTTGTCCACCTTTAAAGTCGACCGTAGATTGCATATTGAAGTTTAATTAACCCTTTAATGTTTGTTAAGTATCATAATGATGAATGATGTTAACCTCTCCCAAAACAATGAACCTTATGATGTAGTGTGGTTCATTGTTTAATTAACCTAATGATGAATGATGTTAACCTCTCCCAAAACAATGATCAAGAAGTGATGCACTTCTCACTCATATATATCAAGCTTGTATGCTGAGTTAGATAATCTTTCTAAAAATAAAATTTAGGGCGAATTATATATATTTTTGAACGGTGTAATATTAAAACTAATAAGCAGTAAAAAAAAAAGTACAACACAAGATAAGATAATCATAGTGGTGAGCACCCTGACTTACAGATTAATTTTTGTTATATATTCTGAATAAAATGCACTCATTAAGATAATCATCCTATAAAATTAGGGTTACAAAGCTTGAAAAGTAAAACCAAAAGTCAAGTTGGCTCGATGGTCGTATGGGTGAGCAATAACCAAACTATTAACTGAACCCGAACCAAAAACCGATGAAACCGAATTAACCAAAAATTGGTTATGGTTTTTCTGTGTACTCTCATTAAAAATCTAACCAAGCTATTTATAATTTTATATATTTATAGTTTTTATAGAGAGAGCCTATCACTCACACTAACTGAAATAGAACCATGACCACACTACATCATAAGGTTCGATTCGAGATGAACCAATCTTCTAGGATATAAAGGCCCTTTGAGCGAGTTAGATTTCAAGAATAATCTGATTAGAGACCGGATGTGAGACCATTTTCTTCATATTTTCCATTCCAACAGAAACAATCTATTTATAAGCAAACAAATTACAAACTGATCAATAGAAGTATAGAACTTAACGGATGTACTACCCCCTACTTCTAGAAATTAATTAACTATATAAAGAAATAACAAAGGAATGCATGGTAGACGTGAAGCATGGCTAATTAGCTAAAGTAAGACTAGTGGATTAATATAGATTGGAAATGCACGAACGTGGGTTTGTAACTGTGGTACGTATCACTCCAACCAACAAGAGCCAGGATATACCAAAAGAAATTGGAAACCATATATATTCTATATATTGCACTACAAAAGAAATGGATAATTAGATATTACAAAATGCAAAGTCAAAATCTTAATAAAATCTTTGGTTTAAACCGCAAGCTTAATTGTGTATTGTTTTATCACTCTCATTTTCTTTTAGAAGCTACCATACCTCTTCTTTTTCTTTTATCAGAAGCTTGTAACTTTGGTTTTTGTATTCAAATAAGGCATGTGCGTTTCGTTTTCGTTCAAGACTTTGCTATATTCAGTTCTTTGGCCCAACAAATTGATCTATATCGCTTTCACTTTTTTTTTTACTAACTTCGTTTAATTTTTTTGTCCAATTAAAGAATCATGACACTATTTTTGCCCAAAAGGATTAGACATTATCATGAGATCATACGTGAGTATATTTTTATGTGATAAACCGGTTGATGTCGCTATATAAGCATATATATATTTGTATAAACAACTCATGTTTCCATTTAAATGAGCTCGTTGCTATCAAAATCGGTATGTGTATTCAAATCCACAAGTTTTCTATAGGTTGCTGTTGTCACGGATACATCATCACGTAAATATGTTTCTAGGTAACGCTGATACTGAAACATGTTCACTTTCAAATAGTAAAATAGACAACAAATATATATAACGTTAAGGATCACATTATTATTATTATAATTATCAATATATTAAAGTAAAAAATGTGTGTGTATTTTTTTGTTTTTTAAACATTATAGTGTTGTTGGGGCGAGTAAGTTATATGGGGAAAGTGAATATGGGGCTGTTAAGCATCTAACCTTAGATGCGAAACCCCTTAAAACTACGTAGTTTTGACCTAATTAAATCCAATTAAAACCTAATTTAAATTTCATTTTTTATCTCAAGCAAAATCTTACCAAGAAATTTCATTTTAAATACCATGAAATCAAAAATCCAATTCTCTCTTCGATCATATTTTTCATATCAATTCTTTCATTATTCTAACGCGTCGAACAAAACTTTTCATGAAATCAGATGTGGGCAGCAAACTATTAGAACTGATTTGATAACAATTAATTATTTCATTATTCTAAGGTACGAAACAAAATTCTTTCATGAAATAAAGTTAACAATTGAAATGTATTTGATATCAACTGTTTTATCATTCCAAGTAGTTGGTACAGGAAGAGGAAGAAAGGCATGGCTTTAGGAGTTGATTAAATTTTGTATTGAAATCAATAGTTGTTAGCGGAGGGTAGATGATCAGACTGGATTTAGGAAAACGAAAAGTAGCATACATCTTAATATAAAATCAGGAAACAATCAATTGGGTTTATGAATAAAATTACATTTAGAAGTTGAATTAGGTTCACACTTATATGCGTAATTCATAAGGGATTGATGAGAAGAACTAAGGAAGTTGTTTGGAAAGAAAGTATACTGAACTGAATGATAGTGAATATGGTTTGGATTTAGGTCAAAACTATGTAGTTTTGGGGGTTTCGTATCTAAGGTTAGAACAGCCTCATATTCACTTTCCTCAAGTTATATACTTATATCTTTAAAACACCTTTATTTAAATTATAATTTGCAGTTCGATTTGTAAACTTCGGGTACTTCATTGCAAAGGTTGGCCAGTATGGATGAGTAACCTCACCTCGAGGCTTGGTACGTGTTTGGCTCGATCATATGCAACATGTAGAGACAAAACTTGAGTAAACCGTATCCACCGTCATATCGTTCGTATAATTAACTCTACTTTAGTAGGTTGCTCAACTGTCACAATGTTAAAAATGGAAGCAAGAAAGCTTGCCGTCCCTATTAAAGTAAAGGCCTCCTACGTTGTTACAGCTTTTGGTGAACATAGAATATGCTTTTCGTGATTGACTTTTAGGTTTCCTAAATAATTGCTTTTAGAAAAGTAAATTATTTACATATAAAAATATTATGATTATATAATGACTCAAAAATCTACACACATTTCTTAGTTATCTTGACGACATTATTGATCTCCGTCTTCAACTAGACTCAACTTGATTCCTTGTACACCTGACACACACGAAGTCAGCATGCTTAATTGGGCGTTAGGTCCTTTTGTAATTTGGGCTTTTGGCTAATTTTTAGCAACCAAGAAACAAGAAATGTAACACATATATATTTATTAGAGAAAGAGTGTATATAACTTATAAACGCAGTAAATCGTCCAACAGAAAAAAGTGAGAATTTTTTTAAAGCCGTGTGTCGTATAATATTAATATTGAATTAGAAAAAAAAATGTAATTAGTATTTTAAAATTTAAGCCGTTATGCATTTATTTAGGTTTGCTCTACCTATAATAGAAAGTTGCTTAACAACCATATAATCAGTTCTAACCGACCTTTTTTTTTTTTGAAACTGTAACTTTTATAAACTATAAAAACCAACACCACAAACAACCACCTCCACAAACAGAGAGGAGTCACCAAAAACACTAACAAGGAAAACTACATGAACAAGAAGTTATAGCACTTCGACCAATCTAGTTGGCTGTTTTTTGATATAAACTTGTACCAAAAATACCCGCTCGACTTAATGTCTCCAATCAGCTCGTCAATCTTAACTTCTTTTCCTTCAAATTAAGACCTTCTCATTTCTCGCCTTCCAAATTCTCCAGCAAGTGACAATAACAATCCCGTGAAAAACCTCCTTCTCCACTTCGCCAAGCTCAATAGACTTATATAGGTCTAATAAATCTCTTACAGTGACACCAAAGATAGGATGGACTTTGCACCATCGACTTATATGCTCCACACTACCGACGCAACTAAGCAACCGGTAGTAATGAAAAAAAGTTACTATAAATTTGATAGAATAAATTCAAAATTATGATTTCAAGTTTTTAGCAATGCTTTCTATTACGATTTTAAAGTTTTAGCAATGCTTTCTTTCATTGTGACACCTTTGATAAATTAATATCATATTGTTTTTATTTTTACCATAACTTCATAGTTAAACATGTTTGACACGAACAGCCATGATGGTGAAACAATTTTAAAGTTTTCGATCAAAGTTTGTAAGCTACAAGTAGACAAAACTAGTGGTAGTTGATATGAAGGGTAACTTCCGTTATATATTATGTAATCAGTATATTTTAAAATATCTCTACATATCCGCATAGATATTTTGATAGCGTCTTTTTATAGTACCATTTTTAATGAAGTATCTTTGGATGTTCTGAATTAGTTGTTCTAATTAGCTATACATTCAAACTTCTTAACTTCAAATAGTCATCATATCATATATTTTGCTCAATTTCACTCCACCTCATTTTAAAAAAATTGTTTAACCGTCATTTACCTCCTTTATTTAATGCTAAATTGATTCTTAAATTATTGTGGTCGTGTATGAAGAGGATTTTAAGGCCCATTAGCGTTTTAACCCACCTTGTATTTAAAGCCACTCAACCCATGAAGGGAGTGGTATGCCTCTCGTTAACCTTTCTAACTCAGCTTTAATGCCCTTAGGGGTTAAGATATACCCATAGGCCTAATCTTTAGCGCGTATCTTAAATTTGCTTAAACACATCATCATTTACTTTGCTTTTATTACAAGTTCTTTTGTAATTTGTAATTTGTCATTTTAATAACAAAATCTATATATATATCTATACTATATAATAAATAAAAGTTTTCTCTTACCACGTGTCATTCTTTTATGCATTCTTACTCTTTTATTCCGCTTCTCTCTCCTATTAATTATATATTATTTATACCTATTTTTTAAAGTTCTTTTTATATATTTTTTATTTATTATTTCTATAATTGCTTTTCAAAACATATTTTATTAAAAAAAAGTTAGGATTTAACAAAACGTATTATCAAGTTAAACTGAACATTTCTGTTATTTAACTTGTCTAGTATAAATTAGATCTTTTATATATAAATAAGAAAACATTTACAAGTATATGAAACATTTTAGCTCCTAAAATTTACTCAGCGGGTTCATTGTTAAAAATATGTGGATCTTTAACTGAACCAGACCCGCCTACTTTTCCCCCGTAACCGTAATCTCTTTCTTTCTACCCATATATTGTCGATCAAAACCTTATTGATTCTCTTTTACTGCACATTTTTCGACTGATTAAAAGCTTCTTCCATTGATAATAGGTTCGTATTGTTTCAATTGTACCGTTTATATTCTCATAATACTATTTTACTTTAGTTCTTGCCATATTTTTAGTTTATCATCTAATGTTGTATCGAAATGAATATCTAGAGATTTATGAATTATTTTTAAGTTTGTGAATTATTATAGTTGTAATATAACTTCGTACTTATTTAACGGAATACTTAACTTTATTTATCATTCTTTTATTTATAAAGTTATCACTTACAGAATTTAAGTTGTTCGATCTGTATATGGCATGAGCACATAACGTAGTAATTTATAAATAAGTTCAACGTACTCGTACATTCGAACTTGTACGAGTTTTATAAACGAGGATATGCTTAAACCAATGTCTAAATATCTTCATTTATTGTTTTAACACGTTACATTAACATTAATATTTACATCTTTACGTCTTTTTGTTTGATTTTATCCGTGTGTTATTTTATATACAAATTTTATTTATGAATCATTTTCATACCTTTTTAGTAATTGGGGAAATTTTGTAATTTTACTATTAAAAGGTTTTATAAAGTAGATACGGATGGGTTGAGAGTTGGGGACCAACGTGGTTACTTGTTACAAGTTGCAACAACCTGGTTTGCGAGCCCATATTCTAAACTATTTCACCAATAAATTGTTGCTGAGGTAATAATTAAATCATCTGAATCATTAATATGGATCTTATTTTCAAAGATCAAGTCAACAACGTGCATGGTTAAATCCGCATTTTTAGGAAGAATATTGAAAGTTATTCAATGACATTTACTATGTTTCTTGTACTTCACACATTATTATTATTATTATTATTATTATTATTATTATACTTTTTTAATAACATTTATTTTCACATAAAACCCTCTAGTCTTACAAGGATTTGAGCACACTACTATACTTTTGAAAAACCAATAACACTAGACCACAAGGTCATGGCTTAATTAAGTTTTACTCATGTGTCACAAACTCTTATCTGTTTTACATTTGAGAAAATTAAAAATAAAGAAAAATAGACATGTTGCCAAAACATTCTCAAAATAATATTCTTATCAAAATACGTATGGCTAATTGCATCTTGTTGCATAAGCCTCTTTCACACCATTATGCACCAAAGGGGCCGGCACGAAATATCACGTAAAACTAAGTTAGCAAAACCCTATTATGACTTGTGTCCCATTTGGGCAATAACGGTGCCTACATGTCAACGAGTAGGCTACAATGGGTACCAGGTTTGCCACAGATTTACAGGTGGCCGATAGGCTATGCCAGAACACTTTCCTTGCCTAAGCAAGCTAAATACCGAGCCAACAACCAAGCCGACTACATATACGATAGCTAGGCAGAAGCTGCCTGATGAAGCTAGTTGAGCAAAGTGGTTCCCGAATTCATAGGCTACTATGGTGCCGAACCTTCAACGTCTAGGCAAAATCGAGGATGATTGGTTCTTCTGGCCGGTGCATGATGCTCAACGCCTCGTCTATTTTAGCGCCATAGTTGGTCGGCTCCTTTGGTCTTATTCTCAACGTTTGAGCTACACGAGAACCTATTCGGTCTTTTCTTTGAGTTTTTAGAATTTTTAATAAATGTTAACACTCTCTTTCAAGTCTTGACATCTTATTATTCCTGGCTCAAAAGTTCAAATATTAGTACCATAACTATTTTAGCACTAATGGCCATAGAAATACGAAATATAGTTTAGTGTTTCGAAAAACTGATTTCCTTTGAGAAACTCAAACTATATTATGAAACTATAAAAGTTCATTATAAGCTTTAGAAACTAATTTATAAAGATCATAATCAAGTATAACTAATATGCTATCTAACTGATGACCAAACTGCTAACAGTTAATGAATCATGCATTTACGATAAATTATTAATAACCAAATATACTAACTATAAATAGGGTGGTTGTATCATGAAATACGGCCTACCATGCATTGTCGACTTGTGTAAACATAAAGAAAGGGGCCATTGACAAGTTGTCAAACATTGAATCCTAGTTAAGGCGGTGTGTTTATCTTGTCATGCCATCCGATCCACCATGACCATAATCCCGTATTTATTATCACAATGGGGCGTATGGGTGATGATGGTTGTGTGAGAGGCAGGGCCGGCCCAAGGTTTTTGGTGGCCTCAAGCGTACTAAAAAGTCACGGGCCTTTTCATAACTTTTCCTTTTTTTTTTGTCACTCTGTGTAACCAGATTCGTTGACAATTCCGTTTTGATTTGACATTAAGTTATTAGTAATAACATCCAAGCAAGTAGCAATTAACAATGTTCTAACCATTAATCAGATTTGCAGATAAAAGTAGCAAATAACAAATTTATAACAAAAATGAAAATATAATTAGATCCACTAACTGAATCTGTGGATTCGAACATACAACAGGTAGCCAATCAGGCACCAACCAATTTGAAGGTTGTAAACCAATTCAATTTAAGTTTTGAGGGCTGTAAACAATTAACAAATGGCAATTGAAAGTTTAAGCATAACCGATATGAAAGCAATAGGCAGTTCTCAAGTCATAATAACGGGCAATTCAGGGTTGAATACATCAAATAGCAATTCAAAATCGAATGCGCAATTGCTAAAGCCTAAATAATAGTCCGTATCAATAATTCATTGTTCCAAGTCCAGTATCATAACCTTGTGTTTGTTGTTTGCACAATCGGAGATGGCGATGAAGTGATCGAGAAGTCGTGTCGTTGCCCCATATAAGAAATTAAGAATCCCTATTTTGATTTTGATTAATTCCTGGAGCCGTCCATTCCTTCGATTACGGATGATTAATTGCAATTTCCCATGAAATATCACGCGTCTGACTTCTAGATGCATGTTCTCACTGTGTTAATATCTCAACCCTGATATATTTTATTTATAAAAAATGGAGGCCTTGTTTGGATGGTGGCCCCAAGCCACCGCTTGGGTTAGTAAGCCTATTGGGCCGGCACTGGTGAGAGGTTACTGGTTACCGATTTCTTACTCAAATGAAAATAAGATATGAAAATAATCATGTTTTCAACTGTTTAACAAGTTATGACGTATAAGATTCATGTTATACTAAACAAGTAAACTTAACTTCATAACGTACTTGTTAACTCATCAAACTTGACAACTTTATTATAACCATCAATCACTTTATTTCCTTATAGCATTCTCAACCTATTCTCTAAAAATATATGATATTGTAAATTATATGATATGCTTATAAGTGGTTATGAGTAAACGAGAGATAAAATGTTATACGGGAAAGTTAAATTTGGGGCTTCAATATTCTCACCATATAATATTTTAATATTTTCTGAACGTGGTTGTGAGTGAAGTAGAGAGAATTGATTATGATAAAAGTATAAAAGTGTATTATTTAATTGAAAAGGAGAGATAAATTATAATGATTTTTAGTGTAATTATATGATATATATATATGAATATATGGTTGGAAACTGAATGTGAATGCTGTTACAACTTTACTACAATCCATCAACTTGTTTGACTTGTTTAGATAAAATGACCAAAATTTCTTATTAGGTTACACAGTTTTAATATGTTTGGATTAGAGTTAATGTTTTAAGTGTGAAAAAATATACGAGTTGTGTTCGTATTACTTAAACTGCAAACAGGGGCCGACGGATTCAATATGGGTTCACCCGGGAACCCATTGATTTTAAAATTTTACGTTAAAACGATATATAAAAAAGTTTTAGTGAACCCATAAGATTTTAGAAGTGAATAACAAAAAATTTAAGATAGTGCAGTGGTAAATTCATTCTCTCTAAAACTCTTCTAATTTTGAAAGGTTTTAATTTCAAGTCTTTCTAAGAATGATTTTGATTTTTTTTTCATTTTGGTAAACCATCACAATGTTATTAGTTGAGATTTTAATTTTTAAATAGCTTAAAAAAAGAACAATTTCGTTTCCAGTTAAATCCAGACCTATTTATACATCACACCTCCACAACCCATTGATTGCAATTCTTTTTTTTTCTTTCATTTTAATGACATTGTAGTTTTATTACGTGTATTTAAGTTAACATATTGTTTTAGTATGATATTGTATCATATAATATATTCCGATCTGACTTAACCAGCCTGAAATATATGACGTTTGGTTGTTTGAAATTTAAACACCGATAAAAGGTGAACCCATAGGAAAAAGTATTGGATCTGTCATTGACTGTAAACCCAATCAACCCCAGATGTCAATTGTGGTGGTCTTGTAATAGGGGCTGTGAGCCTGTTAACATAGGAGGGAGACAACATACATAGGGGGCGGGGGGCATTCATGGGTATTACTTATGCACCGGTCAATCGTATACTACCACCTCATTTCAATTCTTAATTACCCATAAACCACAAAATTACTGGTAGCACATACCCGTAAGTACACTAGAACTTTATTAATTCATTATTTTTCAATGGTCAACAATGAATCAATTTTGTGTGCCAAACCTTTACCATGGAATAAAGTCATGCATGCTACCCATAAGGGTGCCCTGTCCTCTCTTATAATACGTGTAACACATGTTTTAGTCAACTGTTTTCAAAGTACTTTTGTTTTTTAACATTCAGGTAGCGTTTGGTATGTAGGAATGGAGGACGGCATGGAATGACCCATTGTGAGAGAATGAAAAAAAATGTGTTTTGTTGATCAAAGGAATGGAATAACCTATTAGCTAGTCCATTCCATTCCCCCTAAAATACTTCAATTTCATTCCATCCATCCCCCCATGTTTATTTTTTCATTCCATTCCATCTTTCACCATACATCACCTCCACCACCAACCACCATCGCTGCCGCCACCCACCACCATTCCGGTCACCGCCGCCATTACCGCCACCAACCGGAACACCCTGGCTAGAGCGGAAACGCCCGAGTGTGACGTACAGATTGTTCAAAACACATGTGACACTATTATGTGACAACATTGTCATTAATTTATTTAAACATCATATACACAGGTTGTAAACAAAGAATACAAGTAAATATAAATATGACTAAACATTTTGTCCATTTGATTAAATATCCTAAATCTAGTGTCTTCTCCAAGGATCATCCTCTAATGCTTGTGCTTGTAGCATATGCATAAAATAATGTTAACTATAGGAATAGTTGGTGAGATTCCCACATTTTTATATAAATACATAAAAAGCATACAATTCATGGACAAGTGATAAACGAGCAAGTAAAGTCCTTTCTAGTTGGTATCAACCAAGGTACTAGGGTAATCGGCGCAAGTAAGGTCCTTTTTAGTTGGTAACAACCAACGTATTCGGATAATTAGGCCCTTTTCCGCTGATAACAAAATGGTCCTGAGTGCAAAGGGAGCGTATGATCATACTTATTGAGGCTACCACGTGCAAGTAATCAAGTAACACACAAGTCCATATAGTGAATTGTAGTTTGTAGTCGAAATCATAATAGTTTGAATTTGTAATACAATACATATGCTACCCCCAAAAATATGAAAAAATATTTAAAAAGGGGGTGTGAGAAACTTACCTTGAAATTGAAGATAAACATTGCAATGAAAACCGAAAGCATAATAACGAAACCGAAGCAATTGAAAGTGCGTTAAAGAATCCGAAATAATTGAACTTCTCGAACAATAAATAAAATAGATACAAATATTTAAAGACAAACTAACGGGATTAAAAAGGTTATATATTTTGGTTTTAGGAGTTAAGCAATATTTTAAAATACTTTCATAGCATTTTATGACGCTTTATAATATTATTTTTAGCGGGTTTTAATATTATTATAATGAGGTTTATGAAAGTTAAGATAATAAAATGTACGGATTTTAATTGGTGATCTTAACTCGAAAATAGTTATGACTGTGCTATTGAATTAGAGTTAACAGGAATAAAAGTTAACGAATTAAAAGTTGACGGATTAAGATTAATGAATTACGGTTTAACGAATTAAGAATACCGAATTAAAGTTTATCGAATTAAAAGTGAACGAATTAAAATTTAACAAACTAATTAAAATTAACAAATTAAGGTTGACGACTTAACACAAACGAATTGTAATAAAAATTAATTTTAATGATTAACGAAAAAAATATTATTTAAATATTATTAATTTAACGCTAAGTTTGAATATTATAACGTTTACGGGAGTTTTGATGTTAACAGTATATTTTATTTTGAAAACAAAGATGCTAACGAATTATAAAGTTTATCGAACGATAAATATATAAATGTTAAACGAAACTTGATGGGTTCGAAAGATTGATTTCTAGGTGAAAACGATAATTATAATCTTTATAATTGATTTTATTCAATTTAAAAATGATTTTATAAAAATATATTTAGTTTATAACAAATAAAATAAAGGCTTAAAAAATACCAAAAAGAATACACTGACCCAGGTCTGGTGTGTTACATATCAAAGACTTAACCAATAGACCTACCAGATTATTTGCTTAGAGATAGGATAGAACAAATATGACCAAACAAGAAACTTCATCATCTTCCCCTTCAAAACCCTAAGATTCAAACCCTTTAATCCGTCCCTTATTTAGTTAAATTAGTTTGGGGGTTTTGTTTGTTGGCTAAAAACTAATCAAAAGCATATAAATATGCCCGGTACTGTAACATTTTGGCGGTGAATGACGGTGGGCGGAGTGATAACTTTGTTGATCAATTGGAGATTACTGATAGTTTGCTAATGTATTTGAATGATTGTAGTAGGTTTAGATAGATGTTAGGATGCTTTTTGTACTACTAATTAGTACGTATCTTGGTTAATTGATGTTTATTATAGATTGGCCGTTTTTCGACGGTTGTTACGGAATTAACTCGACGTTTTGGGCGTTATAATACAATTAATATATTGGTTATCATTCATTAACAAAGTCTACACACGTTACAACGGATCAATTGGTCAAACAACGAGATAAAGGGGGTATTTGAGGCCTCGTCGGAGCCGTCGGGGTCGCCGGACGATTTTCCGATCACCGGATTAACGTGATCAGGGGAATATGCTATATTATTAATATACTAGGTTTTATCCCCCGTATTACGTGGGTTGTTTTATATTTTTCGTTTTTTAATATTTATGTTTTGGATTTTAATTTTCTTTATTGTAAGAAAGTTAATAACATACTTAAGGTTTGATGATGAACGAGTTTCACAAATAAATAATATGTTATAACCCATTTAAAAGCTATCTGGATTTGATGACCATGACCCGCTTATTTGTTTTACTATAAAATTGTTTCTTAATAATAAAAAATATATTTTTTTAAAAAAATTCGGGTATTAATTTTAGTATATTCCTATTTTAGATGATTTTCATATCAAATATTTGGTAAAATTAATTTTTAGTTTAATGAGATGTTGTATTGGTGAGACCCATATCCGTGAATTCGGGTCAAATGCATGAGAAACCTTCATTTACAAATAAATCAATCTGATGGCTTAAGAGATTTTAGCAACTAGAGAGATTTTAAAGGTTTTGTTTATATATATTATAGATAGATTTTGAAAATGTTACCATATGAACTTTCAACTTTCAATAACCTTTTAAAACTGAATTAAACAAAATTACATTTTGACCCTTAGACTTTGAAATGTTATAAGTTTGTTAAAGGTATATATAATTTGGATTATTTTCGTAATATACCCGAAAAGGTTTGCAAATGGTTTAACCTTAATAACCACTTTAGATCCTGGAGTTGTGAAATCGATCAAAATGAAAAGAACACGAACGTACAATAGCTTAGATTCTCGTGAATAAATATTAACGAGTAACGTTAAACACGAACACAAAGGAACGACAAACGGGTCGGTTTAACGAAATATAACTGCGAATTCAAATAAATTCAAATAAACGTTAACAAATGCCATACGATACGAAACTTGAGAATACTAATAATAATACAAATATGTATATGTATTTATATATTTTTTTACAAACAAAACTGAAAATTCGAAATGGGTCAGGTTTTCAGGTTTAAAAAGTAATGAATGCTACACCAGCCATTGCCACCAGTGCTAGCCAGCCACTACCGCCATCGCCCCCACCCCTCACCACCACTGACCACCATCGCCTGCCACCTCTATCATTACTGCCACCACCCACCTATAACCACCATTATCTCTCGTCGCCCACACCACCCGCCACCGCCTACCACCATCACCGCCCACCACTGCCAATTCAACGACCGCCACCTACCTCCCACCACCATTTCGCCACTCACAACCGTTTTAATTATATATTTTTTTATTGCCTACTAAACAACGCAAAGAAATGATTCATTTCATTTCTACGTGGTAACCAACCATCTCATTAGAATGGTAATAACCCATTTCATTCCTTTGTAAATTACATTTCTTCGTTCATTCCATAATTACCTCAGCCTCTTTTAACATTTTCTTTCGAATTAAATGGTCTAAACTTGAAGTATGTAGTTTATAAAATTATTATATAGAATAAATTAGAAGTTTGGTGCCGCAAGTGACCTCATTGGTCCACTTGGCGGCACCTAATTGGCTACCTTTTTTTGTTTTGTTTTAATTTAAATTTTTAAACGGTTACCCGTGTCGGCTCGCCTCCGTAACTCTTGGGACTGTCAACGCTCGGGTTTTACCAACGACCGAGTTTTATCGATTTTTTTGTTTCAGTTCCGGTAACGCAACGAACGTAACCGAATCCGACTGAATTCATGTCGACTCAGTGTCGCAATGCCCAGTACCGATAACGCTCGGGTTTTATCAATGTCAAGGTTTTATGTCCATAACGAACGTAACGAAAGCCAATCAAATATTGTTTTATTTTTCTTTGTTTTGTTTTAGTTCCAATATCGTAACAAACAAGACGGAAACCGACCAAAGTCGCGTAGAGTCGGCGCATTTTGTTTTAGTACCGGTGCCGCAATGAAAACCGACCGATTGTCGATTTTATTATTTTGTTTTTTTTTTCTTTTTGTACCATAATGAACGTGATGAAAATCGACCGCATTTGTATAAGCTCACCTTCTCGACGCCCGGAAACAACATCGGTTGGGTTTTACCAATGCTTGCGTTTTACCGACCGAGACCACCCTATTGGTGCACCTTAATTTTTATAATTTTTTTGTTTATTTTTGGTTTTAGTTCTAGTAAATTTACCTATTTTTAACTGAAAATTTGAACCCGGCCCCCTCGTTTATGATTTTTCTAAGTACATTTTGAGTCCTCCTCCTCCGACGAACTCGTCCAAGCTTCGCCATGATTAAAGTTTTATTATCATTGGCTATGTGATGCTAGGTAGGAGTTGGAAGTTAGAGATGGCTAGAAACAAAAACAATTTCCTTAATTGGGCGGTGTTGAAGAACCAAAGTATGACCTTGAAATTAACCCTAATAAATTAATAAGCTCATGCAGTCCCACATACACATTGTTCTCTCCCTTTTAACTAATGTGTTCGTACGTAATATATATCTCGTGTTAGAATTTTCTATTGATTTATTTAGATTAATTATGAAATTTTCATTAGTTTAGACCAGTACATTTAAAAAATTAACTTAACTGTTGAAACTTTTGGGGTTAAAACTAGTTTCTAACACATATGCGCATACATATATATATTTAATAAAAGAGGAAAAATATCATATGTAGAATAGCAGTCAAGTTTTAAAACGGTTTCAATTAGGTTATTCGTGTATTTTTTTTGCACAAATTAATCACTTAACCTTCAAATCAAGCCATTATCAAAACTTTTCGTGTCAATAATCATGAAATGGAGGAGAAGATATGGGGGCCGGGATTTCCAATATACGTAATTATATTAAAAAATAAAAAAAGCATGTTAATTATATTAAAAAATAAAAAATATCTAAAATCCATGTAATCAGTCCACATTTTAGCATATAAAAAAAGAAAAAAGGTTTTTCTAATTGAAATGAAAATGCTAAAAAAAACTATATTAAAATCTATAATTTAAATAAAACATGTAGGATGAGTGACTTAATTGAAACAAATTTTAAAACTTAAGACTCTAAGAAAACTAATTGGAATATTTTTAAAACTTGGTGATTATTCTGTAAAGTTACCCAACTTATAGTTATCATTTTATAAGATCATATCCACCATATGTTGTATAGGTGAGTGATACGATATAATTTAGCGGCTTGCAGTGGCGGATCTAGGAATTTTAGCCAGTGGGTGTCAAACAGGTTGTTTAGAACGGGTCAGGTCAAACTAAAATTAGTCAAACCAAAATGGGTCGAGTAAAAAAAATTTACATTAAATAAACTAAGCATAATAATGTAACCAACAAATTCCATCAAACATACTAAACAAGGCACATATTACAATTGCTCTATGCATGATTTCATAATTTGAAAACGGTTAATTATAACTTTATTCGTAACACTTGCAAGTGTTCCTTTTTCAACAATTGCAAATTACAAAGTATTCAATCTTTCGTATTTTTGCACACTATCAGTGTACATACCTAGATGTGAAACAGAAGGAACCTGTTCGTATCGCACTCCTGTATAAGTTGCTTATTGCAAATTTTCAGTTTATGAAATGGTTAGACAATTAAGCAATCTAGGCTTAATTATTATTTTATAAAACAAAATTAAACCTGGACTTTGAAAGTGGAGCTTAAAAAGTTGGTTTTGGGGCTAATAAAATTATGGATGATGTACACGAGTCTTTTAGACCTAATATATTAAAAGGTTATAAAAGAAACTATAGATTTGGGGTACTTATACCCTCCCTGACCAAACACACTGAATCTGTCGCTGGGGCTTAAATACAACATACTGTTTGTGGTTTGTACTAGGTTTATTTTCAATTATAGCTACTTGCTAGTATGAGCCACTTTAATAACATCTCTAATCTGAGCTTATATTTTACACTAGGATATAGCCCGTATAATACATAATATATAATAAATACGTTGCGAATTCATAAGATATAAATAATGATAAATAAAATTTTATAATTCGTAAATATCAAAAATCTCATTTAATACAACATTTAAAGTTATATTTGTAACTTTGCTAGTAATTCTATAAATGATGATTGTATTAGTTGACATCCTACTTGGCTATATAGTTGAATGATATATGAAAGAATTATTTTGTTTTAATAGTATAAGTAGATGAATAATTTCATTGATTATTACTTCTTATTCATTAGTCATTACTTGTTCCAATTAATCTAGAACTGTTTTGCATCTTTAATTTTATGTGCTCTATTTTTGTGCAAAGTTGTTTAAAGTGGTTTTGATCTTACAAATGTTAGAATGAGTGAGGTGAACATGTTCGGCACTTGGGCTGACAATTCGTGTCTTAACAAGTTAGAAACAACACGCTTAATACAAGTATCAAACATGAATACAACTCGTTTAACTATTTTATATGTCATGACTATAAAACAGTTTTGCGTTTCATATACCAATAAGAGAAAATGATGTAGTTTAGCTAACTAATTTCAATTATTTAAGAAAATAAAAAAAATCACATAATGCACTTTTTTTTATTAGCAGGTCTTATCATGTCTTAAACACGTACCCGTTTGTCAGCCCAACATGTTATTACAAATATAGGTGGACGTTGTGTCAAATATTAACAACTGATTAGAGGTGGCAATCTTGACCCAAAGCTTTTCTAAAGAGTAAATTTGGGTTGATTTGAAAATTTTATGAGTTGGTTTGGGTCATGTATTTTAATTAAAATGGTCAAAATGGGTCACTTGAAATTCCACGTACCTTCTTATTATTGGGTCAAAATGGGTTGACTAATTTAAAAAATAGGTCGATTTGGGTTAGTGTCCTAAGGAAATGTGGCAAGTTCGGGTCGAAACGGGTTTTGGAATGGCACATATTTCCACACGAGATAAGTTTAGGCATAAAACGGGTTTTCAATTGGAACGAGTTCAGTTCAGGTTTTAGCTTGGATCAGGTTTCGAGTCGAAACGGGTTTTCGCACATGACAGGTAGGGTTTCGATTTCTTTTGTTTCTTTTTGGTCGATTTTGGAATCGTTTTCGGTTTTTCGTTTCGTTTTGGTTGGTTTTTTCAGTTTCAATTCTATCCCGTTTCTGTTTTTAGTTTAGTTTTGTTAGATTTTTCCAATTTCGATTAGTTCGGTTTCGTTTTGGTTTTTGTTTCGTTTTCGATGATTTTTTTCGTTTTTAGTTCAATTCTCAGTTTTTTTTTTATTTTTTAATTGAACAAGAACAACGGCGGAAACATTTTAGTTTTTTTTTATTTACATTTTGGGTTATTAATTTTTACTATTTTTTGAGGGTTTTTTTTATTAAGATAAAAAACCCTTTAAAAATAAAAAATAAAAAAACCATAACTCAAAATATAAATCAAAAAACAAAAAAAAGTTAAAAAACCAAAATGTTTCCTCCGTTGTAAACCAACCCGAAACTCGTTTTGGCCCATTCTGATGTGGACCCAATCCGCCCGGACCTGTTCAAACCCGAACCTGTTGACCGTGACTCATTACAACCCGAACCAAAACAACCCTTTTTTTAGTAGACCAATTCCGAACATAACCCGTTCTAAGTTCTAACGGGAATTTTTTACCAAACTAGTGTTGGTAGAAAAAATATTTACCATTTTGGTGTTCCATAAAAATTATTTACCAAACTAGTGTTTTTCATTTATTTTATATTCATCTTTATTTTTAAATTCTTTTATTGGAGTCTTTTAATTTTTTTTATTTAGTTAATCGATTATTTATTTTTTATAACATAATGCTTATGTATATTTTTATCAATCAATCCAGTATCTTCTTATATATATATTCTTATCAGACAGCTTTTCTTTTCTATCTTTCTTTTCTTTTCTTTTTTATTGTATTTTCAATAATTGTTATAATTCCTTTCTTCTTATTTTATTTTTTTATCCACTATTGTCAAATATAAAAACAAACAAATCATCTAAATAAATTCAAAATGAAATAAGAAACATAAAAAGATAACCAAATATTAAAACTTAACCTGCTACGAGCCACGAGTCTCAATATCAAATATAAACGAAAATATGAAATTCAAAGAACACAAACAAAAAGGCAAAAATGCCAAATGAAGTTGAGTCGCTACCAATCTCTACAACTATAAACAAATTAAAAAAAAATATGCAAAATAAACTGAATATGCTACACTGAACATATTTCAAACGAAAAAAAATCTAGAACATTAGTACCAGTTAGGTTCGCTACCGTACCGGAACTTAACCCAAAAATAAATTCGTAAATGAACATATTTAAAACAAAAAAATAACATAATTTGGTAAAACCCAGACGTTGCGGTGATTATTCGACGTGGATTTGATCGGTATCGATTAGGTTCGTCAAAGTCTCGAAACTAAACCTAAAAATTAAAATTCGTAAAATGAATATATTTAAATAAAAGCAAAAAATAAATACATTTGAAAACAATTAAAAAAATGAAATAAAAAGAATAGCAATGAGATAAAAAAAAAAGATAAGAAAAGTTTTGTTGATAGAATATAAAAAAAGGTTAACTAATATAAAAATAATAAAGAAGAAACTCTAATATGATGATTTAATAATAAAAGGTGAATAGAAAATAAAGGAAAACACTAGTTTGGTAAATAGTTTTCATGAAACACCAAAATGGTAAATACTTTTTCCATCAACACTAGTTTGGTAAAAAAATTCAAGTTCTAACCCATGGCCCATTTCGACCCAAGCCAACCCAACCCAACCCATTTGCCACCCCTACAACTGATTATACACTCTCAAGACCGCTAAGTATTTGGTTTGCTAATTTAAACATAATTTTGCATTTTGAAACAAGATAACCCTCTCTTCAGTGTATCAAACTGTGGATGATGCATTGCAACTCTCCGGGTATATTTTCAAAGTCCAGACTCAATTTAAAAAAAAAGTAAAAAAACATTACAATTTAGTTAGTATATACGCCACAAGTAAAATGAGTTTTTCTAGATTTGTATAATTATACTAAAATAATAAATTTAAATGACATGGCATGCTTAATACGTTAAATAAATTAACAAATAATTTCATACTCGTTATATTGTGGTTTAACTATCGAGAAGTGTTGATATTTTTTATTAGATTACGTGGAAAGCATACCGTGAATTTGAAGCACCAAAATGTCCGATTGTCTTTACTAAACAATCTATAAAACATTGATTGGGTGTGCTCTTTCATTACTCACCACTTGTCAACTTCCTTTTTCCTTTCTCACCTTAACCTATCTTTATATATTGCTTGTGTCCTATCTTCTTGTTCACCAATTTCCCTACAACTCCCCCTCTCTCTCTACAAAGTACTTTGTTCCTGCTCAATCTCTTTCTCACTCTCTCAAATTTGTGTTCTTCTTTGACGTACTAGCAACAAATGGAGTTGGATAGTATTCTTGATTTTCTTGATAACAAGACCATTTTAATCACCGGTGCCACTGGTTTTCTTGCTAAAAGTATCCTCTCTCTCTCTCTCCTTTATATATACGTGTGTAGGGGTGACTTCATTAGAGAATCACAAAAAATATAAAGAACCGGGGTGTGTTTTACATGTAAAAAATCATAAAAAATTCAATTTAACATGTAAAAACTCATTTTTATGTAATTTTTTTTGGAGCTTTTACATATGACATGAATATAAGCCATTTTAATAATAAAGTAAAAAAAATAATTTAAAAACATAGTTAAAAAAGGTAATTCTTTATATAAAAATAATTCTTTTTATTAGAATGTATTCTACTACTATATAAGTTTATATGAAAAAGCGCAAAAATTAATTTTTTGCATGCAATTTGGAGTTATTTCATGAGGTTTTACATGTAAAGCGTATGGTTCTCAAGAAACCTCCTCTTATATGTACATATAATATATATATATAATGTTTTTCACCAATTGTTGTGTTGTTTGTGTGTTTGTAGTATTTTTGGAGAAGATACTAAGAGTTCAACCGAATTTGAAAAAGTTGTATCTTCTTGTGAGGGCTAGTGATGCCAAATCCGCTTTGCAACGTTTCAACAAGGAGGTATGTGTATATCATTTTTAAGTATATATGCATTTGTTTCGGTACATAAGAGGTTGCTATACTTAATTCGTGTTAATTTGGTGAGCTTTGCGTTGCCGATATTTTTTGTTACGACTAAGAATAATATTGCACATTCGATACATGATGATCATAGTGCCTCCTTAAAATACATCACTATAAAATCATTATTTCAATCCACTTTTACAGTTGCGTATGTATGCATGCATGCAACTACTTTTTAAGGCAGAGTTTAATTATATTCTTTAGTCGAACAACTATAACATTGTTTGTTTGAAACGCTTTTGTTTCACAAAATCCAAGACTTGGTACGAAATCTGTCTCTTCATTTCAGGAAATTGATATTGGTAGTTCCACTTACCTACAGATCGATATATTAATGGCACACATAACAGATAGCTAATTGTATAATGGTATATGAATACTATATGAAATAATAAAATGAAAACTCAAAAATTTTTCAAAGTTAGCTGATCAGACTATTAATAATAATATAATATTTCATCTGAAACTATAATCCCGCTTACATCCTTAAAAGTAATTATTAAAATCGTCTTCAGGCAGTGGCAAAGGACTTGTTCAATATCTTGAAAGAGAAGTATGGTACAAATCTGCAGTCTTTCTTATCGGAAAAGGCAACTCCAGTTGCCGGAGACATCACCTATGAAAATTTGGGAATAAAAGACCCTGGCTTGATTAAAGAGATGTGGGTAGATATTGATTTTGTTGTTAATGTCGTTGCCACCACCAACTTTGATGAAAGGTACAACTACTATATATTTTCAAGTTAAATATTATATGTATTCAAATCGATCTCAGGTTAAATAATAAATTACTTATTAATTAATAGTTAAATTATAATAAATACTTGTTTTGAGAACTTTGTGTTGTGTTTTATACTAACCAGATTTTATTATTTTAAGGACCATTTATATAGGCTTGAGGAAGAGTTAAACAAAATGATTTTGATTCTTTTTATTTGATTTATTGTAGATACGACGTTGCATTAGCTTTGAATACGTTTGGAGCCCAAAATGTTTTAAATTTTGCTGCCAAATGTGTGAAAATAAAGTTGCTTCTTCACGTATCCACTGGTTAGTATGCATAGACTCATTATTTTGAGTTATTTAAAATATGGTTCTATCGTATACATTAACTATATGAATTTTACACACATATAATAACCATGATGAATTTAAAATTATGTTTGTTCAGCTTATGTATCTGGTGAGAAACCTGGGCTCATACTAGAAACTCCATATCATTTGGGAGAGGCGCTTAATGGTGCACACGGGCTTGATATCAACACAGAGAAGAGGATCATTGAAGAAAGATTAAAAGAACTTAGTTATGATGAAACGGCTACTAATAAATCGATTACGTTAGCCATGAAAGATTTGGGTATTGAGAGGTAAAAATGATTTAATTTGTTGTCACCTTCAAATCATATTATTTTCATTAAAAATTGAACTGATATTGGTAATTTCAACCGTATTATGCATGTCCAGATTATCTTGACATTAGTCTTGAATTTTTTTATTTTTTTTTCATATATGAAAGTAAATCTGTTACATCTATAAGCATCACTAAATTAATAAATATCCAGTGTCGTAATTGTACTTTGCTTTCATTCCTTACATATGCAGGGCAAATAAATTCGGATGGCCGAATACATACGTTTTTACCAAGGCATTAGGAGAAATGATTCTCGGACACTTGAAAGGCAACATTCCATTAGTCATTCTACGACCAACTATCATCACCAGCACCTACAAAGAACCCTTCCCTGGTTGGATAGAAGGCATAAGGTAATTAATTCCTCATTCTATTTGACTTTTGAATAAAAAAGTTGGTTTTTTTGTTAAAGTAATATCTTCGTATGTATTTGAAAAATACAGAACAATCGATAGCTTAGCACTTGGTTATGGCAAGGGCCAATTATCATGCTTCCTTGGTGATCCTGAATCCGTAATTGACACAGTGGGTTGAATTTACGCGCCATCTTAGCTACTTAACTTATTTTCGTGATCGAAATTGCTAACTATGAATGTGTAAAAAATAATCTGACAGATACCAGGGGACATGGTGGCGAATGCTATGATCGCGACAATGGCGCAAATCAAGCAACATGTGAAATAATATATCATGTTGGATCGTCTGTGTCTAACCCACTAAAATACAAATCAATTCAACAAAGTGGGTATAATTATTTTTCAAAGCATCCAATGATCAACAAAGAAGGCAAACCGGTGATAGTTAGCAATGTTAAGGTGTTGAACTCCATGGCTAGCTTTCAAAGATACTTTTCTCTTCGTTATCTACTTCCATTACATGTTAGTCCAAATTCTCATACATTGACTTTAGGACCATCACTAATGTTACGACTAAGTGTTTTTGTTGCAACCATAATAAAGTCGGTTGCAAAAGTGGCATTATCTTGTCGTAGTGCCACTCTTTTGTTCAAGTATTGATGAATGTTTATATATAAATGTACGGACTGTTTGTTTTTAGGGCTTGCAAGCTGTGAATGCAACATTATGTCATGCTCTTAGTGGAACTTATACAAATCTTAAAAGAAAGACCAATTTCGTGTTGCGGCTTGTGGAGTTATACAAACCTTGATTGTTCTCAAAAACCTTGTAAGTTAATTCTTAATTATATGATCACTTTTATTTTTTACAATAATAATGAATAATGTTTACTTAATTAATTTCCTGATAAGATTTGAGTATTTCTTTCATTATTTTGATAGATATGATGATATGAATACGGAAAAACTTCGTCAACTAGTAAGAGAAAACGAAGTTGAAGCCGATATGTTCTATTTTGATCCTAAGGCAATTAATTGGGGCGTTTATTTCGAGCATACACATCTTCCTGGTGTTGTTAAGCATGTATTTAAATGATTATAGACTCACTATAACAAGGGATGTCGTATTGTTACCATTTCTTTTTTCTATGTATGAGTGTTATAAATTATGCTTTTCTTTATTATTGTACCCGCAGGTGAACTGTGATTAAGATATCATGAAGAACATGTTATTGCATGCAATTTCTACCGTGTATAACAAATAGTATATTGTATGTTATCCTTTTAATTAAATGTTAACAAATGTTAACTAGAATATTAAATCTATTAAACATGATCAACTAAAAACTGATGAATACAATGTTATGTTCCAGGTCCTACAAGGAATTGAAAACTATATACAAGAATTTTATAAAAGTTACACATCCTTCACAAGCAATTTGTTTTAAAGAAAATGATTTTGAAACAACTCAGATGGTTTGAAGACCAAGATAAAATAGCATTTTCTATACTTTAATAATATATAGATTATATTGTGTTATCGTATGATAATGAAGAACTTTAACAAGTTTGAAGTAGAAAAACATTTATATTTATCACCAATCAAACATTTCAAGGTTTTGGTGGGCCCAAATTTTAAATATATAAAATAGAAGGACTGAGATCGTAAATACAACATAAAAAATACAGTATCTTTTATTTAATAGAAATACCAAGAAATAAATATTAAAATCTTTAACTTGTTTAAATAGAAGGATACATGTATGTTTTGTACTAGTTTAATTTTATATGAAAATTATTGAAGCGTAAGTTTTAAGTTATTTTGTTAACATTATAAAGTTGTGTCATGTATGAAGTGTAAATAACTAATACTGTGATTTAGTTGAAAAATAAAATGAATGAATCCTCGTGGGCTATTTGGTCACTAATTGAAAGATCCACGAAAGTGGTAACTCTATTAAAGATTCCTAATGGAAGCAAAAGGACTTAAGTTCCCTGTTACCTTGTATCTTTTGATGTTAGGAGGGTTTAATGCAGTCTTAGGTGTCGGTTGATTAACCAAGTTTGAAGCTCAGATAGTATGTTTAAGAAGATGATTCATCTTAAGACATCTGATGGTAGCTCAGTAGCGGTTTATGGTGACAAGGTATGCGATCATCTCCATGGTCAAGGCAAGAAAATTTATGCAACGAGGGTGCAAGTGCTTATCTGGCATATGCCGTCGACACACCAAAAGTGAAGCAGTGCGGGATTGAAAAGTTCCAAGGATGCTAATAGAGATACATGGTTTCTTTGGGCAGGTGGGTTATCATCGAAGTTCATTCAGGACTTCTCAAAGATATAGCTTAGCCTTTGACTAAGTTACTTCGGAAGGAAGTGAAGTTCAATAGGGGGGAGGGGGATGCGTTCAAAAAGTTAAAGAAGTGGCTGGCCCAAACACCAGTTTTAGCCATTCTGACATCGAAAAGACTTGGTGATTTGTTCTGATGCCTTATACCAAGGAATGGGTTGTGTACTCATTGTAACAGGGAAATGTGTGATAGCCTATGCTTCACCACAGTTAAAAGCTCATAAAGTGAATTATTCAACTCATGATTTAGAATTGACACTAATTGTGTTCACATTGAAGATTTAGAGGTATTATCCCTACATAACTAAGTGCATGATATACACGAATCACAAAAGTTAAGTATTTTCTTGAACAAAAGAATCTGAATATGAGAAAAAGATATTGTGCAAGGCTCCGATCCTGGGTGCCTTACATTGTTGTTAGGTTTACTCATAAACACAGTTTCAAATGTCAGAGTGGATTAAAACTTGCGTGGAATAATAAAATCTTCAACCATTTGTTACAAATATCCAAAACTTTTCAAATGCATTAACACTTGTCTTACAAGTTCAATCATAAAAATTATAACATAATTCTTTCTTTTTCCGATGCCATTCTTTATTCTTCAATGCCATGTGTCTTACCTCAAGCCAGCTGTTTCATTCTACTCACCTTCGTGCATACTAAAAGTCAGCTACGCTGAGTGAGTTTTAGTTTATGACTCCACTTAATACACCATGACTCATTTTTCACCTTTAACAGACTCGTATATATAAATAATACCACCTACTCTTTTTACCACATATACCAACTTGCCATCTTGCTTCTACCGTAAGTGCGTAAAGGCTTTCCCTTTCCTATACTTACACCCTAACACACAAAAGCGCATGCCCTCACTAGCACTTACGTCACACGACTTATTCACGAAAGCATGTAGAGGCTTGCCCTCTCTAGTACTTTGTCACATAATTTATTCACGAAAGCACGTAGAGGCTTGCCCTCACTAGTACTTACGTCACACAACTTATTCACGAAAGCACGTAGAGGCTTGCCCTCACTAGTACTTACGTCCCACACAACTTATTCACAAAAGCACTTAGAGGTTTGCCCTCACTAGTACTTAAGTTACCCACTTATACACGCTAACATGTAGAGGCTTAACCCTCTCCAATGTTCACACCACATATTGTCCATGTCCTGCGCGAAGTTAGAGGACCTGCCATCCTAACACATAAGGTATCACTCGTAGGCCCGTAGATCATACCCGCTTTTTCTTCACATTCTAGAATGTATAAGGTATACATATAGTTACATACTTCATCTCACACGCATTCATATATTTATATATATACATATGTATATATATATATATACCTTACACACTTTATTTCGTACACGCTTGCATAGATTATTAAACTCAAATTTACTCACTTTTACAAACACTTGCACAAGAATAACTAGAAGCATTCACACTATAAGCATGCACACCATAACGTACCCACTTATTCTTACTCACACTTGCATTTATAAACGATATAATTATTTATAATTTAATAATCTAACATCACGCTTTAAACGACTTAATAAATTCGACTCAACACACAGTTTGCACACAGCCTCGAAAACGTAAAAGAGAAAGGGACTAGAAACTCACTTGAATCCGGTTACGCTCGGAGCTAATGATAATCCCTTTCGTTAGTCGTGCATGACTAACTATTTATCATATATATATATATGTATGTATGTATCTATGTATGTATGTGTGTGTGTGTTAATTAATCATGCAGTTAACTAACAGAACTAACTAAGTTTGTAACTTAGTTTATTAATCCTACTTAATAAGCTAGGCTCGTTTGTTTCGTTTAACGGATCTAGCGAATGTATGTTTTTCTTTCATTTATTAAGTATGCTCATCTTTCTTTTAATATATATATATAGAGAGAGAGAGAGAGTAAGGTCAGAATAAAAAGAACAAATTTCACGAGAAGTGTAGGAAACAGTATAGACCTTTGGATTAACTATATCACATAAGGGTAAGATTGTCCAAAGTGTTTAAGTTTAATTTAGGAAAAATTAACTAATATGCTATTTTTCTGGATCTTCCTGTTCTTAATTGTAAACTCTCTCAACAACACATCCCAATAACCACCGACAAACACATCGATAATGGCAATTTATCACCGATCCAAACTTTACTCCTCTGCACTTTCTTAACTCAAAATAGCATCACTTTCAATTATGTTCGACGAAGAGCATCAGTTTGAGTCCAAGGCCGATGTCGGAGCATCAACAACCTTGGCACAATAATTCGTCACCATCGGGATATTTTGCTATATCGACAGACGATTAGGAGAAGCCGAGGTCGTATTCGCCGACTGGTGTAAGTTTTCCGCCTGCACGTATTATAAACATGGTTAGTAATTGTTCCGGCGAAGTTTGCATTTCTTCTCCGGCCAACCAGACGCCTACACCGGAAAAAAAAAACTAGCTAAACGGATGCGGGAGTTAGCTGGCGTGCAAAGCTGTCTCGTCCCACTAGCAGATGGGGGCGTCGACGGCGTCTTTGTTGCTGATGGTGGTGGCGAAAGTCGTTGTAGCGAAGGAGGTGGGGGGTTATGGTCAGGCTTTCGAATTGTTGTTTGAGTAGTAATTAGAAGGTTGGGTTATTTTTGATTTTGTGAAGAAATCATCACGCAGAATTAGAAAGCTGAAGACATATGTATCACTATCACTTTGGTTTTTTAATTTTGTTATTTGGTTTTTTAATTTTGTAATTTATATTTTACTGTTACCAATTCTTGACAATATGCAAGTTATTTTATATTATTAAACCCTATTATCTTATTTTGTTCATCAGGAATATATTTTGTTCATTTTAAATAAATTGTGTCTAATTTCATCATGAATACTGGTTACTTGTAACTCGTTTTGAATCAAGTATAAAGTGTTTTTGTTCATTACTTGTAACTAGTGTGTTTTTGTTAATTAAATTGTGTTTTTGTTCTTTGTGTTGTGTTTTAAATCTGGTGTTTTTTTTAAAGAAAATTTGCTTATTTTGATTTAAAACACACTGTTATGTCTTGTATGTTCTTGGTGATGTGTTTTCAAATTTTAATTAAGAAATGATAATTATTGATTGATAAGGTTTCCATATATAATATAACACACTGGACGATTATGCCCCTAGAGTGTTATAAAACAAGTATTAAAATAAAACACACTTTCTATAAAACACACTTTTCATCTAGACCATCAGATCATCAAATCTAACGTACCAGATTACTTCTTACACTTTTTAGACAAACTTCACTTCTTATTATAACTCCACCCTATATATATATATATTATTAACCGATTAACTTGTCATCTAAAAGTTTAGCAGGACTTAACGGAGTGGACGATGTTGGTTAGTTTGGTTTATTATGTTGGACTAGACGTGCACAAATCGGGTTTTTTTAAAACCTGGAACCGGGTAGGAACCGGTTTTTTAAGAACCAGGTACAAAATGAAACCGGTTCCTTTCAGGAACCGGGTAGGAACCGGACCCGACCTGGTAGGCAAATATCAGGAACTAGTGGAACCGGGTAGGGTAGGAACCGGGTCAGGTTTATACCCGAAAACCGGTTCTAGCGGGTTTTCCTTACTTAAACCATTTTTGACCGTTGGAAACCGGTTCCAACAGCTATATTGCCGTTTTTAGACCGTTGGAACCGGTTTTGAATGTTTATACCCACTCCCACTTACTATATATGGATGTCCTAGGTTTAGAACTTCTTAACCAACTCCCCTAACTTGTTAAACACTTCAATTACTTGTTAATCCACTTGTTAAACCACTAACCATTACCAATGGCAACCAACAAAGAAGTTGTTATGGTTATCGACACCCCGAGATGCCCCGAGGTTTGGGTTCACTATGACTTGTGTGTCATGACCGACACACAGGAGATGGCGCGCTGCAAATACCGCGGCAAGTTTTTGAAGGATGCATCAAATTCCACCATTCGAAAGCATACCAATAAGTATTGCAAGGAAAAAAAGCATTTGGATGCCAAAAAAGGAGAAGCCGGGGAGTCGTCCGGCTCTACAAGTCAAGCCCCCGCCGCCAGTAACAACGCTTGATGGTCGTAGATGGAGGGACGAAAACAACGAACAATGTTTGTTATTTTTAGTTTTATGTTTAATAATGCTTGTACTTAATCGTTTTGCAATAATGTTCGTTGTGTAATGTTCTATAATTATATATATGTGTTTAAAAGTTAGTTTAAGTGTTTAAGCCAAGTTTTTTATTTAACACAAACAAATAACACTTTAAAAATACATATATTAATTGATTCATGTTACATAATACATAAATGATTAGAACAAATACAAATTAAAATTAGTCGAGTTCCACGACTTCGTCTTCTTCACCCGAAGATTCTTCTTCCATCTCTTGAATTGGACGTTCAAGTGGTATTTCGTCTTTAAAGTTCGCCTTGTCTTGTATACGATTCACCGCGTCCAAATGATCCTTTAGACAAATGCACATCTCTAAGGACTCGGGAGTGAGTTTGGTTCTTCGCATCGATAATATCCTTCCACTAAGTGAAAAAAACCGATTCCGAAGCAACCATTGAAGCTTGGACGCTTAGCAAGTCACGAGAAATGGCGGAAAGAATAGGAAATTCGTTTTGCTTTCCTTTCCACCATGCCAAAATGTCAAGGTTGCGAACATCCTCGACCGTTGCACCTTCTCCATAGTTTGCTTCACTATATCGACCAAGTTCACTAGTTGGTGTGTTACACCTTTGTCGCTTTGCCGCCGGCTCACGAACCGCATTCATCATGTTTATAAGCTTGTCTTTGCATGGCTTACTTGATTTTGCTTGCCTCGCAAAAGTCGACTTTGAGCTTGGACCATAAATTTTGAAGTAATGGTCATAGATTTCCTGAAGGGATTTGTTGAAAGAATCCTTTGCTTCCGTCGACGCCATCGGATCGATCTCTTGCGCACCCATGTTGTCATATATTTCCTCGATCAACGCCTCAACCCCAGAAACATTTAAGTAGGGGTTTAAAGCGGCGGCACAAGTAAACACGGGTGTTATTCCTTCAAAATATTTTAGGAACTTCTTCTTCATTGGGTCAACAATATGCTCGAAAAGATCATTTTTGTTTTCAAACTCTTTGAAATTCAAGGAGATGTTGTATAATTCTTGCAACACCCAACAACAAGTAAGATAGTAAACCCCCGACAATTTAGTTGTTGCGATTTTGAAAACATCAAGATACTCCAAGAAGTAACCGATATTATCCCAAGCACCGTTTGGAAACATATCGGCTTCGCAACGATCCACTAGCGTTCTATGAAATGCTTGTATAGTTTGTTTTTGGGAAAAAGCACAATCGCCCTCCATGGTTTCGTTGTCAAGACCATCTTGAACAACCAAGTTGATAATGTGGGCAACACATCGAGTATGAAAAAACTTTTCGTAGCAAAGTGGTGTATATTTTATATATAACTTGTCTACCGCTTTTGTATTGTTAGAAGCGTTATCAAACGACATTGAAAAATTTGTTTTCCTCAAGTTAAAAGTGGTTGTTACCTCATCCAAAATTTCGAACAATTTTTCGGCGGTATGTGGAAACGGAAAGTTTTCAAACGCGATGGTTCGTTTCATCATTTGCCAAGATACCGGATCGATCCAATGCGCGGTCACACAAAGGTACAATTCCGGTAATCCATGGGGTGCCGACCAAACATTACTAGTTAAGTTGACACCCGTTTGTAAAATATCAAAAAAATCAATTAAATCTTTTTTGGCACATTCCCACAACTTTAACAATGACGTCGAAGAGTGGTACGACTTACATGGGTGTAGCGCGGTTGAAGAGTCTCTCTAATCAAGGCCGTCAATTGAGGGTTGTCGAAGTGGTTAAACGGCAAACCTTGTTGAATCACGAACTTCGCCATCCTATCGTGAACCGCTTTCACATTGTAACGAAATATTGCCCCATCTTTACCCAATTGGCTTGGACCATGGCGGGAACTTCTTCAACGCCTTGTAAAATTTCTTCTCGATGTACTTTTTTAAAGTAGAGTTTGAATCATGCTTTAAATAAGTGCCACAAAATTTGCTACGAGGCTGAACGTCTCCATTAAACAACTCAACCAAATCCCAATTCCGCCATACTTCTTCGTTGCGGTTATGAGGGAGGATCTTTGCAACTCCGGGGTCATCTTCGGCTCGAACCGGGTCAATAAAAACGGAATCGGTAGCCGCCTCCTTTCTTTTGCCCTTGTTTTGGCTTGCCATAATAACTAGTTATCAAGTGGTGGTGGAATGGAATTGAAAAAAAATTGGTACAAAGTGTAAACCGATAAGTTTTCTTGATGTTTTGAGTTGGAGTGGTAAAACAAGTGAATGATCAAGCCTTTATCTAGTTTTTTAAGCTCAAAAACCAGTTCCAACGGTCATATAGCCGTTGGAACTGGTTCCAACGGCTATATTACCTTTGGAATGATCAAGCCTTTATATAGTTTTTTAAGCTCAAAAACCGGTTCCAACGGTCATATAGCCTTTGGAACCGGTTTTATACCCGGTCAGGGTATTATTATACCCGGAAAACCCTACCCTGACCCATATATTTTCCCAAAAATCGGTTCCTACCCGGTGCCTGTTCCTACCTGAAATAACCGGTTCCGCCGGTCATATAGCCGTTGGAACCGTTCCAACGGCTATATGACCTTTGGAACCGGTTACAACGGCTCTTTTTCGAAAAACCCGGCGGAACCGGCACCGGGTAGGAACCGATTTTTGGGAAAATATATGGGTCCAACGGCTATATGACCTTTGGAACTGGTTACAACGGCTCTTTTTCGAAAAAACCCGGCGGAACCGGCACCGGGTAGGAACCGATTTTTGGGAAAATATATGGGTCCGGGTAGGGTTCTCCGGGTATAATAATACCCTGACCGGGTATAAACCGGAACCGGTTTTTTTTTTGTGCACGTCTATGTTGGACTAGCTTTGGGTAATTTAAGGAATATGCTTAATCAATTCATGGGTTTGGCTAGAGCGGACAACCCAGATTCAATCGAATCGAGTTTTGATCCAGTTCTTAATTCGCAAAAGTTAATGTTAATCTCAGGATTCAAACCGGGGTCCTCTCGCCCATAATCCCATGCCCTAACCACTTCACCAACAAGTCTTGACGTTTAAAGATCCATCCATCTTAATTATATACCCACCTTTGCTGCCGCACCTTTCCATTTCTTCTTTCTTTTAATATATTGATATTGTTACCATTATCAAAATTCCTATTTATCATTTTCTTGACATGCTGCAGCTACTTTCACAATATTATTATTATCTATTATTAATCTTGTTATTTACATGCTCTGCTCTTACGTTATTATCATTATCATTATTATATTTAATATTATTTATCACTATCATTTCATTTCTACTATTATACTCAACTAAGATCTAACTCGTTTAGGATAAAGTTCAAACTTTTATCGATTTTAAAGCCCGGTTTAGTTAGATTTAGAGGTACCAAACGAGTCGAACCTAAATGAAAAAGCTTTTTGTTATTAAACGTACCTTAGACGAACCGATTTGAATCGCATGGCCGATTCTTGGTATATTATTTTGCTTGTCGAGATGGTCGAATCACCACATGCTTCGGTTTTTTGGGTTTTTCTTAGATCTTGGTCCGAAATGGTAGAGGTCATTTGTGTGTATTTTAAGTGTGTGTTGGTAAAAATGAAAAGTGGCTAGGGTTTAAGGGATATTTATACTTCTTAAGCCCATGGAACGTAGGCCCATTGGCACACTAAGTCCATAACTTATTCTCTGCCATCTCTATTTAAGCATACTACCATTAAATTATTTTATTATTTATTTGACGACAATTAAATACTCGCAATTAAATAACAAAATTTATTTATTTATTTAGAAACGCTGGTTATTACAAGTCTACCCTCCTTAAAAGAGGTTTCGTCCCCGAAACCTGTCTAATCTTTGCAAAAGAAGTATTTTCTGTATTTGCTTATCTCTTTGCACACACATTATCATCCTTTCTTGAATCGTCTTAACTCCCTGGGTTATCCTTCTTACTCTCGACCTCACGGTCACCGAGTGGGGTTCATGAGTTTTAGCTGTTCATGGTAGCTTGTCCATGAAGCCCTCAATGAAACGCTTCTTGTCTCGACTTAGCAAGTCTCGTCCTATATTTTAACAGACACTGAAACATACTATTCTAACATTACTGTTTACTTTAACTTATTAGATCATGCATCACATTATCATCAATCACACACAAGTCATTAATGCCATAAAAAAATCATTTATGATAAATTTCGTACCATAGCCATATCAAACAAACACAAGTCAAAACTTCAACATAAAACCGTGCATAATGAGTCATTTAAACACTCCTACAGAAGGTAAAACTTATGACAAGTAATTATTACTCTCTTGTAGTCTTCTAAATAGTTGGTAGACCCTACTCTATGCGTTTCTCCTTCCCTCACTTACAACCAGGGATGAGCTTTTTTTCTCAAATACCGGTACCATACCGATACCGTACCAATACCTTACCGACTGATTCTAAGCGGTACCGGTATCGGTATTCTCTTTTCTTAAATTCGGTATCGGTAAAAAGTGGTATCGGTATCGGTACTTGGCGGTAAAAATCGGTATTAGTACCGAATTTCTATAAGATATATCTAAAGATTTTTTATGAATAGTAATTCAATTTACAAAAATATCATTGATTGTGTTACCTATTTTATACGAGTTTGAAGTGTGTGTCTATTTTCCATTAGTAAATAATATTTCAAATCTCAGTTCAATTTTCTTTTGTTCCTTGAAAACCCACTGATCTCAACTCTATGAATATGATTTTGTTATGATTTTGTCAACTTTGTTTGTTTATGGATTTTTGTAAGAGGTTGCAAAAATATGTCACTTTTTGATTTTTTTAATTAGAAAGGTAAAAAAAATTCAATAAATTAATAATAATAATAATAATAATCAATATAACACTTTAGAAGTTATGCCCTTCATAAATACAGGGAAAAAACAAAACAGAGCAAAGTGGTATTGAAGATAAAATGTTAAGTGGAAGTTCGTTTTGTGTCACTAAAACAAATAAAACGCTACTTTGGATAAGCTAAATGTTAAAAAAAAAGAAAGGTAAAATGCTAACGCGGTATCGAAGCGGTAAATTATCGAAATACCGGTACCGAACCGATATGTTCGGTACGGTATTCGTTACCTATTTTCCCTCAAATTCGGTATCGGTAATTTCGGTATTGGTACCGGTACGGTATCGGTGCAGTACTGATCTCATCCCTACTTGCAGCTCAGGCTTCCCCACAATCCTTTGCTATGCGACCTGCCACATTTGTTACATTTCTGGTCTTCAGTGCATTCACGAGAGTAATGTCCCGTCTTTCCACATCGGTAGCACTTGTTTGGACCTGCCTTGCATTCTCCAAGATGCAGCTTACCAAATACCTTTCCTGCCTCTTTTCCCCCAATTCAATGTTTCTTTTTCCCCGTACTATCCACAAAATCACCAGACCATTTAGCAGGGGTGGTTCCCTTCTTTTCTTTCTCCTCTTCTACTTCCACTTCATCCATAGCCTGACCGTCGTAAACCATCTCTGCTAGTTCGACGGTAGAGTCAAATGTGGCAGGTTTACTGGTCCTGACTAAAGCGCGAACATTCTGCGGAAGTCCTCTAATGTAACACTTGATTCGCTTTTCTTCAGTGTTCACCATGTCAGGCACCAACCTGAACATGCGGTTGAATTCAGAAGTGTATTCGCGGTGTGTCATCTTTCTAGTCTTCAGATTTAAAAATTTTTCTCAACCCGTTCAACCTCAGCATCAGCACAAAACTGCTTCATACGCTTTGGTTTTTCCTTGGATCTTGGTCCGAAATGGTAGAGGTTGTTTGTGTGTATATTGAGTGTGTGTTGGTAAAAATTGAAAGTGGCTAGGGTTCAAGGGTTTAGGGATATTTATACTCCTAAAGCTCATGGACGTTAGGCCCATTGGCACACTAAGTCCATGATTTATTCTATGCCCATCTCTATTTAAGCCTACCACCCACTAAATTATTTTATAATTTATTTGACGACAATTAAATACTCGCAATTAAATAACAAAATTTATTTAATATTTCTGTATTTATTATTTAGAAACACCAGATGTTACACATTGTTGGTATTGATAAAGGATTATGATTGTGATATCATGTATCATCCGGGAGAGGCTAATATGATTGCTGACCATTAAGCCAAAAGGAAAAACAGACTCTTGCAAAAATAAAACTTATAGTAAGTTGGTGTTATAACATCAGATTTTATGGAACAGATTAGAAATGCTCAGTTGCATGCCCTGAGAGAGGAGAAGGTGAAACAAGAAAGCATGCTAGGCCAACATGTACACCTTCTAGAGAACACCTTTGGTGTTAAGACACAAAATGGGCGAATATACCCCGCTATGGGGAAATTTAGAGTTTTTAGATGAAGCACGCTAGATCAGTTATCTTACTATACTATTAAAGCAATATAAGATTTTCATATGACATTCAATTAGTATGTCCACATAGGTTTCCAACTTATCAATTTTCCACATATATAATTTTCACATGTTAATTTGAACATTAATTTTAAACATGAACTCCTAAGTTGAAGAAAGTTTTAAAATAAATTGTTATAATCATCATTTATTGGGTAATAAAGACAATTAATTGTTTTCATTGTTATGTTTTTAAATTTTGAGGCTTTGTTATTTTATTTATTTATTTTTTTTTTTGGATTTTGGAAAATTATTTATGAACGTTTGGACTGGATGTTTGGATTAAAATAGTGATTTAAGTCACAATGTTTGGATTATATTGTTGCTTTATTAAAACGCGTAGTTTAATAAAAATATAATTATATCTCATTGTTATATTCATATTTTTAGCATTTTTTCTATTATGTACTTAAATGTTTTATAATTTCAATAAAAATAGTTTTTATAACACACAACTTTGTTACAACATCTACATGTACATAAGACTTCAGTAGATAATGAAGTTTTAACTAATATGTCTTTTTTGTTTCATTGTATAAGTTTAAAATATATGGCATAACTTAGAATTATGTTTTAAATTGTTATTATTCTCTATTTGTCTTTGTATATTAGGTTCTTTTATTTAAAATAACAATGTGATACCTTATAATAATAATAATAGATTATCTGACGTTTACAATTCGTTAAAATGTATATAATACATGCGTGCTCATGCTATCACACGCGCGCACACACACATATGTTTTCCGTCCGTGTGTAACACGGAATATAAGTTTTGTTCATATGGGAAAAACAAAGATGTTTTCAAGACTTGGAAAATAACTACTACTGGCCAGGTATTAAATGTGTCTCACTATGTGAACAAGGGCCCCCCTTGCCTAGAAGTCAAAGCGTGTGCGTTTCATGTTTTTATGTATGTTTTCTGTTTGGTCTAATGGACCCGCTACAAAGGTGTTATGATTAGAATTTTACAGGCTTGAAGCAACGCATGGGTTCTCGAAACTAGTTTTACTTAAAAATTTTTAAATAGATATATATTATTTACTTAATTTTATCATAACTGGATATCAATTAATTGTTATTGCAACAATATATGTTATTGAAAATATATACAAAATCTAGACTCGTTTAGGCTCGCGGGCCTACTCGTGCTCTATAAATGAAGCTCGATCTCGGGCTCAGTTATTGAACAAAGACTACTTTTAGGATGGAGCTCAAGCTCACACTCGTTTAAGCTCAACTTGATTCGAACTTTTAGTGAGCCGATCTCAAGTAGCTCACAAGCGGCTTAACTCGCTCACCGCCTGTATTTATGAATCCCTCTTTCCCTTCCAATACAACAGATATATTTTGAAAATATAATAGCAGTACTCAGTAGTTTTAGAATATTAGTTATCGTATATTTTAGTCTATTTATAATATATAGTCTTTCTTCGAGGTGCATGTATTTGTTAAATGCAATACACGGTGTGGGAGAATGCTTGGGAATTGGAAGGGGTTTGCAATGAGTTATACTATGTGGAACAAAATGTTGCTGGCGAGATGTTATATTAAATGAGCATGCATGCATGCATGTGATGAGGAAGCTAGGGGCCATTTGCAAGTTGACAAACATTAGATCTTATAAGGATTTAATTCGTGTGCATATCTGTCATGTCATGCATGACCATAACCTCTTGTTT